>NC_052501.1:18548964-18632587 GCF_016617805.1 Bactrocera tryoni | reverse complement strand
TAGTTAGCGACCGCAAAGCTGTAATTTATATATCGTAATCGATATGTATGTCATACGAAAGGCCCTAACCTACGACAATTTTCCCGTAACAATTTTAACAGTACACACACACGTTATACAGTTGGATGTGCATCACAGCTTGCTAATTAAGTCTTTATTACTTTTATGAGCTTGAAAGATGATATGTTTAATTTTCAAGTGTCAAACACAAACAATTGATAGACAAACATACATACTTGAAGAAATAAAACCTTGCTATAAGTATTTTAAACATTGTTTATATGGTACATGCATATTATATTTGCCTTTCCATTTGATCAAATTTGAGCCGAAATGTGACAAACCTTTATTTCCTAACCTTTTTCTTATTTTCTCCTTCAGCAAATTTCGGTTTAAAAGCGCCATTCAATATATTGTTGGATAGTTTCGAGGTCATATTTATAATTTCTCTTCGTCAGTAAGGATGCTTTTGATGAATCTGTAGTTTCCAGCCAAGAATGACATGAAACTCTTTCATTTGTGAGAGTGCTTGCAAAATTCAAATTTTTTAGATAATGATGGCTCTAATAAAAAAATGTGTTAAAAAATTAATTTTCAAAACTTCCTGAACTCGATCGCTGCTAACGTAATCAGGGAACGCGAGCGACAAATAAGGTAAAGGGGATAATCTTGCATCGTGCCATATTCGTCTCTCTACGTTTTCAAGCAATTTATACCTAAAAAATTAATCAAAATGATTGTCATTTACTTGGACGACTCGCATGAGGCTAGTTTTCGATGACTTCACGAGCTCCACTGAATGCTTTATGCCACTGAAATACTCGAGTTTTTGATATAGTAGACTTCCAAAAACACTTCTGCAACATTTTCGAAGATTCTGTAGATGTGAATCCACACACACAAAACTTCAATCAATTTAAATGGGCCAGTCCGGGTCAAAATTGATCATATGGTACTTGCAATCCCACATTTCGTAATTTAGACTAATTTCCTCAAAAATATAATAAAAATAAGATGATTTTATTTTTTAACAAAACTAATTAATTTCTTTGTACATTTTTCAAGGTCAGTAAAATCATAAACGCTCCTTCAATTTCCTGATCTGACAGAAATGCTAGATAGTTTCTATATCAAATAATAAAATATCGAAAATAAAGTATTCAGTTTTAAGTTTACAAGTTTTCGGAAATAAAGCTTTCAAAACGCGCCTGTTTTACGATACATTCTGTTTCTATTTTCTTGTGCATATACTACATTTCAGTTGCCACTAAAACGGAAATGGCGCGATAGCACCACTATAATTTCTGACGAACAATTTGATGAGTCAATATGTATGTATGTATGTATTTAAAGAAAATTTTGTCATAATTTCTTATTCAACACCTCGTACATTTTTTGACCTTCGGTAAAAGGAAAAAGTCAAAAAGTATAAAACAAAATAAGAAAAAGGCGATAGAAAAAAAATTAAATAAAAGTAAAAAAAAAAATTAAAAGAAAAACTAAAAAAGAAATAATAAAAAAACAAAAACGAAATAATAAAAAAAAACAAAAACAAAAACAAAATAAAAAACAATATTACTTATTTAGCATAACTTTTGAATTGATAAACAATACAAATATTTAAACAATAAGTTTTTTTTTTAATATTATTTATTCTTTTTTACCAACATACTTATGTATTTATGTTATTTGTTAAGCGTTAACCCACTTTTTCAACGCTTAACACGGACGGTCTAGCGTGTTGCCATAATTTCTGTTGCGCAAACAACGCATTCAAAGATGTTTAGTCAATGGGCTTGTGTCATATACATATGTATGTACATACATGCATGTACATATTATACCATGCATATGTAAAGGTAAAAACCATAAAATTTTGGTTATTCAATAAATTTGGTTGACACAGTTCGATAGTTTAAATTGTGTGTGTATAGGGAGTTGCTGATATTTTTCCACACAGATAACGGCAAACACAGCGCTTGACTGCCACCGATAAGTCGTGGGTTCAAATCTTATGCCTTGGTTGGATAACATCAAAATGTTAGCGTGTCCATACATACTTACATACATACATACATACATACGTGAATATGGAAACACAAGCAGACAGTAGTAAATCTGCATTCACTTTCTGCCGTCTGTTTTTATAATGAGATAAGTCAATCGCAATCCACGCTTTACAAATCATAACTCTATGTGCGCTTAGCATTCAAGAAAAAATACATAACCAAGATAAGTATATACATACAAATAAGAACATTAGCCGACTCTTATACGGAAGTCGATAAAAGTCAGCATTGGCATTTAACGACCGCATACTGTTCTTGTTCTGAGATAAAGCACACTTTTCCACTTCATGCATATGCAACAAGTCTGACATTTACACATAACTGTGTGCAGCACGACTTTATTATGTATGTATGTACAGCTACTGATATAAAATTCTGACATTTAGCACGAGAATGTGGCAGACAGTGAAACCAAAATGCACTTGCAAGCAACAGATTAGCGTTACATACATACATATATACATACATTATGTATTAGGGTGTTCGTTAATTTATAAAATTATTATTTTTCTGCCAACCCCAGATGCTTCAAGAGCTTTATTATACCCTGAACGGGGGAAACGTCGGTGACTTATGTATGTATACACTGTCTACGCCAATAAGGAAGAAGAAAACATACGTATAAATGATAAGCGTGACTGAGAGTCGATTTAGCCGTGACCGTGTATATACGCGCACCAGTCTCTCAGTTTTCGAGATATCCTTTTTAGAGCAAAAACTAAAATTTCAGGGGGCATTTACAAAAAAAATCAACTTGGGTAACTAACGCGCACCCTAATGTATATATACAATAACGTAATGAATATTAATAGTAAAAACTAATTGTAAACATATAACTTGCTAGTTTTTAGTGAAATCGAAAAAATGTGTGCTTTTCTTGCACTTCACGCTCCCCTTTGCATTCTATGCATTCACTGCACTCGTTGATATTGTCAATTTGCTCCTAATTTGTCTATGAAATCATAAATAAAAATACGCGCATCATAAATTCTGTATTTGCACGCGCAATAGCCATTTAATAACGCTCCATTGCATACCAAAACAAGGCGGACACAACGGCAGACATCGCAAAAGCCAACGTGGATGACAGCATTGCTAAAGCGTGGCAAGCGTTATGCTGCAACGTGAAAATATTTCAAGTTTAATTGCGATTGCAATTTTTTCACACATTTAGCAAACTATTTCGTTTCAGTGTGTAATTAATTACAAAGTTGTTGTTTACTCTCAACGAATGAGATGGCAACTTAGCAGCATATTAATCGATATTAAACGGTATCAACTGACAGCACCAGCTTCAAATTTTAAATGACTAATCTGCACGTTTAAGGAACCATTTTGAAAAGTTTATATCTATTATTATTATTTTTTAATAAAAACAGTACTAATGCATTGCGGAGTGACCACGAAAGAACTTGTTGCATAATTACAACACAATATGCCATACACGTTTGGAGTATATAGCGACAGTACAAGTGTTAGCGGCGAGTGTACTTGCTCGTAAAATGCGAGCGTCTTGTAAAAAATGCACACAATATGTGAGGGAGCGTACCGCTGTAGTAAGTAGTTGGTTTAATTGTGTAAAAATATTTCACTGATGTCTGCAACGCGATAAGAAACCACATTTGCCTCTACTGCTGCCGCATATTTTTGCTGCTGATGACACATCACAACCATTCGGTATCGGCGATGGAAAAATAGCAAAAAAAAAAAGTAAGGCAAGAAAAAACGGTAACTTCGCTTAAACCGAAACTATAATGCCCTTCATGGATTTATTATAGCATTTTTATTCTTTACTGGCGTAGGCACCGCTTACGCGGTTATAGTCGAGTATAAGGCCTAGTGTTGCAATCTGGAAACCCACAATTTTAACTTAAAGTTTGACATGTTTGAAGTAGGTTTTGATACACGACTGCTATTTGCGTTGTTCACAGTTTTTACCAATTTGAACGTGGACTATGGCGTTGAAGTTCTATATACGGCCAATGTTCATCAATGATATGGTGAATTCAATAAAGGTCGTAAATCACTCCAAAACGCATTTCGGGAAGGTCGTCCTTAATCAGTTGTTGTTCGGGAAACTATTGATGCTATGATCAAAGTAATATTGCAAGATCGTCATGTGACCTATCATGAGATTGAGACAACTATGGACATTGGTGGGACTAGCATACATTTAATATTGTATTCGACTGTAAAAAAAAAAATTTGTACACGTTGAATACCACACAAGACATTCTTCATCACGAGAATGCTAGCTCTCCCAAATCGACTGTAACAACTGCATTTTTGAGTACCCAAACCATTGGTTTGATAAGTCGTTCTTCATAAAGTCCTGACATGGCACTGAATGACTTCTTTTTATTCACGTACGGAAAAAATAATCTAAGAGGTCAACGATTTTCTACACCTGAGGAGACGGTTGATGCGTTCAAAAGGCACGTTTTGGAGATAACTCAATCAGAGTGGCAAAAGTTCTTCGTCAATTGATTCAAATGCGTGTAAAAGTGTACAGATCTTAATGAAAAATATTTTGAATACAATAATGCGAATTTCGATGATTAAAA
Source organism: Bactrocera tryoni (assembly GCF_016617805.1). Classification (NCBI taxonomy): domain Eukaryota; kingdom Metazoa; phylum Arthropoda; class Insecta; order Diptera; family Tephritidae; genus Bactrocera; species Bactrocera tryoni. Next base: position 18,627,954 of record NC_052501.1, on the reverse strand, counting down.
TTTGTTTTCATTCTCGAAAGCCGAAATAGAAAAGGCAACCTATGTATAAACTAACGGTATAATAAGTTTAAATGTACTGAAGCACGATGTGGTTAAAGTAAAAGCGGTTCATTGCATAAAGTGCATTTCTGCAACAAGTATCAAGACAATGTATTGGCACAAACTCGTTGACTTTCAATTTTTCCATGAATTATTAAAATAATAAATATTAAGAAAAAAAAATTATAGAATAATATTTTATTAATCTAATTGCAAATTATTGGACTAACATGTACACTCACCTAGTGCAACCTACACCTTCATTTATTTAACTTGTCTTATCAAAGTAAATATTACGGATATTATTGATAACATTATTCGAAGAAAAAAAATGTGTTGAAAATTCGTCATTAAATGAAAAGAACTAGATACAGTTACAAAAAGACCCACATAAGTCGATTTTTTAAGCACAAAAATATATTAAAGTATGTACATTAAGACAAAAAAGCACCAGGAAATTCAAAAAAATTTATTTTGCAAAGTTGATAGGACTGTCCTCAATTGTGATGAAAATATTAAAAGAGTGAAGGATATGGTGCTTGAAAATCGTCAGGCAAGTGCTAGAATCCGTTTGAATGATTTTAGTGGATACATTATTTTATGTATGAAACGCGTTCTTGTTCGACTGGCCCCGATAAAACTGATTTTTTTTCAAAAAGAGTACCGTAAATAAGTCTCTTTGGACATGCTTTATAGTACGAATTCCGATCCCACATTCATGGATAGTATTATAACTGCCGATGAGACATGGGTTTATGAGTTTGACATGCAAACAAGTCAATAATCATAGGAATAGAATCCATTTTCAGTCGATGAAGAGATAAAACAAAATTCGCTGAAAGAGCTGAAGGCCATCTCAAAAAGGGTTACCAGAAAAATCGTTGCTATAAGTGTATTACTTCTGATGGGGATTACTTTGAAGACGACAAAATATATATTGATGGATAATTAAGAATATTTTGCGTTTAATTCACAATTTCCGGGTACTTTTTAGTCACAATTTAAATTATTTCCATATGACAATTCATAGTTTTAGGCATCGAAATGCAGTTGCATCTAAAAAAAATACATACACATATTTATACATATGTACATATGTATATGTACACCGAACCGACCTGCAACGTTTGTCTACAAGCTCGTAACCATATTCTGGTGGACATTTCACAAAACCTTTCGTCTTAATATTTCGTCGCTCACAATCTGCAATCGCAGTCATATTTATGCCATAAGCATTTTAGTACAAATTTGGCTATCGATTGCTTATCAGATTTGTGTTGAGAAATTTATATTAAAACAATAAGTATAATCAAATCGATGAATAAATTATTAAAACACATTTCATGCCATGATGTCATCCAGCCGATGAAATGATTTTTTTTTTTTTGCGAGAATGTATAAAGCAAAGTGATAAAAATGGAAGCAGAAACAATAGCAATTAATACAGTGTCTATACAAAAATAACAACTAATATAAATGATAACTTTATCATATCTACATATTTATATATGTACTTGATTAAATTATACTCAAATATTAGTACATAGTATACATTTTATGTGTTACGAAAGTGTCAGCAGTAAACGCTAAGTCACTGAAATTTATGACTAATTGCAGATATTGCTGCCGCAACTACCACCCATTACTTATGGAACCAAACAAGGTAAGATAGTTTTGTTTTTGTAGCGACAGAAAAAATTCCTGAAGTAATTTCGACGAATGATACCGAGTTGACAGTCACTGGCCGGATAAAAGTCCGCCCCGATCACTTAGATCGGACTAGTGGGAACGGAACAGATCGACGGCCATATAAGATCCTGGTCGATTCCGGTAACGTTGACACGCCTATTAACGTAATTGCCACAGCAGTTGGTGCTACTTAAAGGTAGGTGGACCAAATTTACATCCATTCTGCCAAGAAGAGGCAACCCGGTAGCATTACCAAAATTATTTGCATAAAAATTTGCAAATAATTTTCTTAATTCACCATCAAAGATAAGTCAACAAATGTTTTTTTATCTATCAAAAGGAGGTTCTAGTTTATAGTAGTCTATAAACAGTTGATGGGTTTTATAAAAAGCTTTTTAATAGAAAAAGACTATTGCTTCTTTCCAAGTTTGTGCAAAAATGCCGTATTAAGGAATACCAATGAACATAATTTATGATCTTCGCATTCGTGGCTTTCGTATTGAACACAAATCTCCGTATGTCTCTTTGGTAGAGTGGAATGTTTTCTGAAAATCTGACATAAAACTTGGATCCTGATTCTTTTTCGCTTTTTGGCAGTGTCCGCAAGCAGAGGTTTGCCTTCATATAACTAATTAAAGTTACGAGCTGAGTCGATATCGGACCACTATAGCATCCGTTCACAAGACAGTCGGGTCTAAGTAACCGGAACGGACCCAGATTCTATTCAGTCCGAGGACTGTCTTTTCGGTACCATGTTTCGAAATTCGTCCGTGAATGTTTTCAGTATCTACAACAAAAACAACAAACACTTTAGCATATACATAGTTGCCATAAAAGATATAAGATATGACCGATCAAAATCAAGTTCCTGTATGGAAAGGTTTTTTATTTGATGATATATGTATATATATACATTCCAACCTACCGATCAAAATCAAGATAAATATCCTTTTATACCGCATTTTGCTAAAAGAAATTTACGTGTGAAGGGTATAATAGCTTCCAACCAAATTTAACGTATTTTCTTCTTTTAACTTTATAATTATATCCAAATATCTACTAAATAAATATTAATTGTGACTACTATAGAAGATCGTAAATCAACACGCTGCTGCAGGAGACATCAACAATATCTAAGATCAGTCATACGCACATACTTATGTACATATGTATATTTGTACAAATATATAAATGCACAAACACATATACTCATGTGTATATGTAAAGTTTGCGATACAGTAGCCAAAATGCAATCGAAGACATGGAGACGACTAAGGCAGCACAGCAAAAGCGTACATTGCAATGATGAGCAATGCCAATGCGCTGATAAAGACGACACAATCACTTGCAATGAGTCTCCACGCTCGCGCTAGCACCACTGCTGGTGCTGCTAATGCAGCTGCTGTGTACGGGGCCCTGTGGTAGGCAATAAGGATGATGACGCATTCGCTTCGAATCCATATCACACACAAACATTTACACACACACACACACACAAATGAGTAGTTAATTTTGCCCTTTTTGCTATTGCTATAAATTATTACATTTTTTTTGCATGTGTGTTGCACATTCACCAGCTCCAGTGTGCTAATGATTACTGCATTTATAAAGCTTTTTCAAATTAATATTGCTTCTGGTGACAAAAGTGCCAAGTGTCTGCCTGTTTGTCTCTGAGACACTTTGTTACACTAAATAGTTGCATATACATATGTATGTATATTCTTTCTGTCTGTCTGTTTGTCTGCCAGTCCGCCTGTTAGTTAAATGTCTGCCGCTGTCCAACTCGGCTCGGCAGCTATCTTTAGCTACACTCATATGAATATGTATGCATTTATCTATTTTGTAGTTGTTTTAATAGGTTTGTACGCTGCTGTTTGTTAGTTGTATATCTGAATGACTGACTGACTGACTGACTGCCTGCCTGCCGGCCTGCCTCACTGGCTGATGGTCGATTGCATTGCCGCAAGTTGACAAGTTGCTCAAGGCGTTGAAGCATTGCGTTGCTAAATCACATTTTTGATAATACCACTTTGGTGATGTTGCTGCTTGTGGTTTCATTTTGAGTTTTCGAAATATGCCTGCGTCCGCTATGCTGACTAGGCTATGGTTAGTCTGCGCATGAATGCTTGCTCGCCTGCGTCACATTGGTTGCATGCCAGTGTGTGAAAGTGGAACTCTATTTCTAATTTTAAAACAAGTCGAGTACTTTTTGTTGATTTCTTTTTGGTTTTGCTTAATTTGCCGTTTTATATATTAATATGTTCTTTGGGTATGTTCTACTTATGGATTTAACTGAATTTCTAATTTTTAATCGGTTTTTAAATTGTAAATGGAAATTTTATTATCAGATAATTTGTAAAATCACAATATTCTAGAGTACATTATGAAACTCCATAAATCTCGTGAGCTACCGAACATATAGTACATATGTACGTATGTATGTACATATGCGTTGATAATCAATGTTAATTAGATTTCTACATAGTAATAGATGTATTTGTGTATATCTGAATATTTTCGTCCACTGGAAAGTAATTTCATACAAACATACATATGTACATATGTATATATGTACATAGCTATGAAAGTCGCATATTTATTTAGGTTCCTACTGCCTACAAAGTGCAAAATTTTGAATTTAATAGCAGATAAACATATAGCATTTTTATTAGTCTGCAAATACGTTACAAAATTTACTTAATTTTTCGTTTGTCCGGCTTTCCTACTTATGCCATATATAGATAGGCAGTCGGCCGCAGTATGCCGTTCTTTGGTGCTGTGCGTGGGGGCACTAACCACAGCCAGCAAACATACAAACACTACATTCATACACAGTCTCGACAGCCATATGATGCAGACGACTTTGGACGTGAACACACGTTTGCGCGCAAGCGCTCCAGCGCTTTAACAAAACAGCGCCACTCACTTCACCTCGATTTCTTGCCGCACTCTTTCACAGTTGGAGGTCACGTTGTCGATTTGTTTTCACACTTGCTTAGCCATTTGATGTTAACCTTTGCTTTACATGATTTTTGTTGTTGTTGCTGTTATTATTTTCCTTTTTTGCTACACATTTATCATTTCTTAATGACTTTAGCAGTTATTATTTGCTATATTTGCATGCCGGCTACTGTTCGCTGGCACATACATACATATGTATGTATGTATCTACAAACGTATGAGTATATATAAATACATACATACATATCTACGTACATTAATGTATTATACATTGGTAGCTGTGCAATAATTAGTCGAGTAGTGCGTGTGGGGAGATGTGTGGCGCCCCATCTCATATGGTAGACGGTTCGTTTACCCGTTGGCGCACACTTTTTTTATGTGAACGAACGTAGTTTTGCCATTATCACGATGAGTCAGTGCGAGTTGTTCGATGCAAGAGTCCCCATGCTTAGAGCTAACACTTAAATGATGTCCATAAAATCGGCTCTGACTTTAAAATGCAATTACGTTTGAAAAGAAAAAATTGCAAAGTAATATTGGCATTTCCAAATCAGCAAAAGCTTTCGTGAAATAGGTATATATTAAAAATAATCTCTATTTATTTTAACAAAACGGTAAATTAAGTTTTCTGCGATCTGCATGATGAACTTCGTTTGTCTTCCGTTCGTCCGTCTGTCTGTATATTTACAAGTGAACTGATCCATCAGTTTTTTGAGATATTGATGTGAAATTTTAAACTCCCCAAGAAGCTGCTTATTTGTATTGTAGTTGTTGTTGTAGCGGCAGAATTCTGCCGAGTTGACAGCCCTTGGTCGGGTAAAATTCGTGGGAATGGAGCTGCTCATTTGTCGGAACTATCAATATCGGACGTCTACAGCACAAGCTGTCATGCAAACTTAAAGATAAAATTCATGCTCATGTTTATATGCTCCAAATTGACATAAATTATTGATGTTGTAGAGTAAGAGAGTCCTTGGCCGGATAAAAATATTTCAGATCGGATGCCATGCAAACTAAACGGTTAAAATCAAATTCTTGTACAGAAACTTTTTTATTTATAAAGGGTATTATATCTTATAGCAACTGAAGTTAAATTATTTAATAGGAAATATTTATTATCAGCTCTTTAATAGATGACATTCATATTTTTTATTAATATTTATTTAATGTGCAAACATATTTTAAGTAACCGTATAGCAATTATTATTTATATAATTTCAGTTTTCCCTTTTACTTGTGGTTTAAATACATTTGTCGTTTGGCTTTAGTACACTTGAATTCTTAACGTAAAAAGAACATTCGCCGGTTTTCGCCCTTTTCTAGCAACTACAAAAACAATGCACTGTACAAATGTCCTTGTGTAGAATGACTTTCGACTTGTTGCACATTAGGCCTATTGCAATGACCAAGTGTATGTGCCATGTGTAAATATACATACATACATGTAGGTATCTATAAAATGTGAAACAATATTCCGTTACGTTTTGCATATTCAAGATATGTATAAGAAAATATGTTTTGTGTAATTTTGCGGCTGCTATTTCTAAACAAAACAATGTATATTTATGAATTAGAATGCATTGACAGCAAAAATTTAACAAAACAAACAAAAATATTGCATTCTCTCAAAATTTACGGCGCTCCCAAGTAAAATATAGAAGCTTACGTGTTGCAAACAGCATGCGGGGAGCAGTGCAGTACCAATCGACAGAGGCAGCAACATTTTTATTCCCTTTTTTGGGTGTTGGACTCAGATAACACACTCTCGCGTTTATCTTGCGGATACGGCGCGGTGTGTGAGCAAGAAATCACCATGGCAAAAAAATAACCAACACGATAGTTGCTTCGTTTACTCTAACGTACTCTTGGCACTGCAAATGTGCGAATTCCGCACGCACACAAGTTAAGCGACCAGAAGCACACATCAGCACACACATACATACCTTGAGTGTTTTGCGTAAAAGTGAAAAAAAACATACATATATTAAAACTGCCACAAAGTATTTTTCACCACTCCGGTGTTTTAGTTAGCAATCCTTTAGGCATTTATTTATTGTCCTATTTGGATGTAATCATTTTGTTATATGTAATTTAATTACATTTTTAATTTGTTAGCATTATTACACTGACAACACAAAATTGACCCACAACAGCACAAATCACGTCAACACTTTGCGCTTGACGCAGAGAATATCTCAAAAAATATATATGAAATACAAAAAAATTGCCGCTCAGCGTTTCACATTCACTCACTTTTCTTTAGGATTCACTTTGGATTCTTTCAATTTCCCTTTATCACAAACGAAACGCGCACAAAGTTTCCCGTGTAGCTAAAATAAATTCAAATAGCTTTGTTGCACAGTTGGTGTACAAATTTCATCCGTGTAAAATTTCTATTTTGAAAGAATTGAGAACTTTTAAAAAAATTTTAAGGGGAAAGAAGAAAATCCAACAAGAACGAATGAAGAAAACTCCCGACTGCCGATTTCCGACTGATTACGAATAAAAACTAAACTCACTAATCTGACGACGAATTCCGGTAGACTGGTGAACTGCTAAACTGGCAAACTCGATTTCTCATCAACTGACACAAATTCAACTAACCAAATTCCGACATAAACACGAATCGCCAATTCACCACAATCAAAATAGTGTGTTATAAGAAAACGTCAAAAAATCAGTGGTGCCAGATTATGCATATATATTTATAATCTACAATAAAAAATAAATACCAGGGAATTAAGAATTTATCGCATTTGGCCGAAAAGTTAGGTACCACAACAGACCAGTGGTCTAACTTAACCTAAAGAAATGTTGCTACCACCTCTAAAAATATGTTAAAAGAAAGGTATTTCGACACTAGAGAATGCTCAGCGGGAGTTTATATTGGGCACTAATGAAAATATTGAAATTTATTTGTTTGTAATGTCTGTTGTTTAAATTCCTTAAAGACACAAATTTTTATATTTCGTTGTCGACAATAAACATATATTTAGTTTTTAAATGACTTTTAATTTCGTATTCCTTTTTTCATATGCAATAAAAATCGAACATATACACTCGTTATAGGCCCTGGTCAACCCTTTTTAATCCACATATCAAAAGCGAGTTGTTTCCACAAGTTTTCCAGTTTTCGCTAAATAAAGAAGTTCTTGTATTTTTAATTGTAGCATCGCTCGTATGTGCGGTTCCCTAACATTGGCCAATTGTAAACCAATACTTTCACCAAACACTTGACACTCGCGCATTTCAGAAGGTGCTAAGCCAATCGGTACGGCTTGCAATTGATTTGGATGAACAATGGTAATGGGTGTTTGATTAACAAGTGGTGGGACGGCAGATTGTGGCGGTTGTGGTGTTTGCGGTTGTAGAGGTGGTGCGTGTATTATATTTGGAATGGGCATTGTTGCGGCAGAAGTAGACGATATGATGGGATCATTTTGTATGGCATTTATTGAAACTTGGCTATGAGGTTCTATATCTGCCCTTGTAGCTTCTACATTTATAGAAATTGGTGGAACACCAATAGACGAGCAGACACGCTTCCGTTGAACGCGAAAAGATGTATCCGGCTTAACATTAGCGTGAGGTGGATTCTAAAATGCAATAGGTTATTTCGTATAAAATCAAAACTTAAAAGAAGTAATTTTTTTACCATTTCATCATTTGGGTTGGCGAGCGCAACAGTTTCTGGTTTTGAATTTTGACGTTGAATAGCTGTTTTTGACTCGTTAGTTGATATTGTATCCAGTTGTCTTGTTGGGGAAGGGCTAACCGCTTCAGATTTCATCATAGACCTTCTGCTCCTTTTTCTGCTATTGGCATTAGTCTAAAAACAAAAATATTTTAAAAACTGCAATTTATTTTTTTAACTTACTTACATTTGTTATAGCTTTAGCATCATCTATTCCATTTTCTAAAGCACTTGTTTTAACATTAACTGTTGAATCGCCAAGTGTCAGTTTGGAATCTGCCTCGTTTGCTTCCGACCATATCTCGTCTTCGTTAGTTACCTCACATACAGATTCACAAAACAATGATGGCACAACACGTTCCTGCCCCTCTTGGTATGCATCCAAGTCATCAGATGCCGTTAATGCCTCCTTGAAAATATCATAATACTCCCACGCAATTAAAGACTGCATACCACTATCTTCCTTCAATCTATTCTTCTTATAAGTTTGCAGCATATTTCGATATTTCAAATCACAGACTTCCGCAGTTAATGAAAAGTCGCACAAACCTTGCCGTCTCATTTCAGTGGCAATCTCAGACCACAGTTCTTTTTTCTGTCTAATACGTTGTTGGAACTCTAGTTGCCTTTCAAAACGCAATTGCAGCATAACTCGTGTGCATTCTGGTGTCCACCGGGTTTGCGCTTGAGGCGATTGTATCTCCCAATTTTCACCGGTTTCGTTGCAGTCTGCGGCTTCAGAGTCACCATTTTCTTCGAATTGTGGTTCAGTTTTGTTTCGCTTTGATTTCATTTTATATCCCTTAAGGTATTTAAGTGATCTAGTTATTTTTTTCTTTAATTTATGAGTTTTAAATCATTTGCGGAAAATCTGCATTCACCATCGATACCAAAATTCACGATTTGCTTCAATCAACTTTCGTTTGCTTTTTCCTTTTTTATCAACTGTTGCCAAACAACAGCCAACCTATGCAAAAACAACAAAAGTAAGCACACCAAAATGCACCACCATTAAGCGCTATTGCTTTCAACTGTGTTGCCACCATTTTGGTGAATCTGTCAGCAACGAAACGCAAATCGAACATCGTTTTTCAAAACACCGCACAATCGATTTAGCATATTGCTTTGGTGCAAGGGCAGCGGTTGTATTGGTCGACGATTTGACAAACTCAGCATTGCAACAACAAATATGTATAAATCCGAGACGAAAACCAGATGACAACAAACCAGAAAAAATATGTACATATACTATGTATATGCGTGTGTCATATAAGTAACCCAGTAATGAAAAATCGCAGTATCTGTTGGAAAACATTAATTAAGTTTAGGTATTATATATATATACTTATATATTAGTATGACGAAGTGAGTTGATTTAGTCATGTTCCTTTGCATTTGCGCGAACTATGTAGTTCCTCCGTTTTTAAGATACCGATTTAAAATTTTGTACAAGTTCTTTTCTCGCCAAGAAGCTGCTCATTTGTCAGAATCGCCTATATCGGACCACTTACCACACCATATAGCTGCACAAACTGAACAATCGGAAACAAGTGCTTGCATAGAAAGTTTTTCATTTGATATGATCTTAGACAATGCTGCATTTTTCGAAGAAATTTTTCAGATCGGATCGCTATAGAGTACACTATTGTAGGACTCCCAGAGGGAGTCTAGTGCCTAGACTTTACTGAAATTATGGAGGGAACACTTCTCCAACCTGCGAAAGCATAACGACATGGTGAACTCGATTCTCCAATCGATGACGATGAAGAAGACGTTGCATTTCCCGACCATGAAGAAGTTCGAATAGCAATTATACGTCTGAAGAATATCGAAGCGGCGGGAGCCGATGGATTGCCGGTCGAGCTATTCAAACACGGCGGCGAAGAACTGATAAGGATGCATCAGTTGATGTGTGTACTGCTAGCGTACGCGTTTTGCTACTTTAGACTGAGTAGGCAATTGAGAAGTAAAGTCCTCTCTCGACGAACAAAAACTAAACTCTACAAGACACTCATAATTACCGGTCTGCTATGTGGTGCAGAGCCATGGACGATGACAACATCTGATAAGCTTGCGTTACGAGTTTTCGAGAGAAAAATTCTGTGGAAGAACCATAGTTAAGCGAATCAAGAGACAGCGGCTACGCTGGCTAGGTCATGTTGTCCGAATGTTGTAAACCCGGCTATAACCGCGCAAGCGATGTCTACGCTAATAAAGAAGAAGTACTATATTTTTGTTACGACTTTGTGTGAAAGCGGGTAGGTCCGGAGTTTTAGAAAAAGAAAAAATCGCAATATCGGTTGGTAATTCAGCTACATTCTTTAGAAAATTGTTATTGTTGATCTAGAAAAGAACGACAGAAACAATTTCCAACTCCCAAAGCAACAGTTTCCATGGTTAACATAAATGTATGATGATCTCTTTGAATCGAGAGTGTTGTCAAAAGGGCATTTTTTATAACCTTTGTCAATGGGAAACATAAATTTTGAGATAATTTGGTTTTTTGGGATATTTTTCAGATTTCTTCGGACAAACGCTATTATGTCGGCGATTTGACCTTGTTTTGATCGACAACTGTAAGTGTTAATTTGCCAAATAATTTGAGGCTATCAACTCAAGTCTAGACAACTTAAGTCCTTGGCGGGATAAATAGCCAAACTATTCGTTCGGGCTACGCTTTCTGTCGGGAGAACGGATTTCTTAATAAGTGATTTTTGCTTTAAGGGTCAAGAATATTAGAAGTAGCACTACCTCGACTTTGTACTAGTGCAAGATTGGACATCTAATTTGTTCCAATATTGTGGAAGTAACTGTTATGCGAACGATGTTAGCATTATAAGGATCCACAATTTAACATTAACATGACATTCATGTGTATTTATAACATACTTATGTATGTGTACATATGTTGATATGATTGTATATATTCAACTATAAATACCTGCAATATAGTAAATAGGGCACTGTAACCTTGTCCTATACAGTAACAGCAGTCACTGTCGTTAAAGCAATAATGGCTTTTGCAATCCATAGATATTAAGTCTGAAGATCATCGCTGCAAGAACCATTAAAAGACTTGAATAGTTGTCAGATTCTTTTTGTCACAAGTAGAAAATGTCTACTGCTTACAAAAATCCCCCAATGCGTTACAAGTGGACATACATTTACATATGTATGTACGCCTAGAAATATTTAACACACATATATTTAACACACATATACTTACATATACATACATATGTATGCTTTTCCATATACATATGCACTCGAATGAGAAATAAAATATAAAATCTAAAAGCCAGCTTTTCATGCGATTTCGATTTCTGATCCTCATGCATTACGATGCGCCGATTTCACTATAAAAGATGCGTCAACCTGTGCACCCAGATCAGTTCCGATTGCAATTTAGGAGTAAACAAATCACTTCTTAACGAATTCTGAACGTTGCCGCTCCAGCAAGTTCAACGTTTGAAAGGCGTTAATTAATTTATGAATTTGGTGGTAATTAATAGTGTAAACACTTAGTCGAAATATGGGGATTAACAGCGGAAAGGTAAACGAACACTTAAATGTATCAACAATAACAAGATGTCTAATAAAATTTTATATTTTTCGCATACAGTACCTTTTAATTGTTGGCCTCCTGTTGCTTGTTGGCCAATATAAAAGCGTTAGTGGGTATCCTCAAGCTGCTAAGGCTACTGCGCTGGCAAGCGCAGATGCGGTACGTTGTGTCCATTACATTTATGCCGAGCACATAATCTTTTACTAAAAGTATTAAATTTTTTAGCGATCCAGTGGTGACAACGCCGGTGCCCTTGCTGTGGCGTCTGCTGAGGCAGATGCCGATTTGAAGGGTTCGGAAACCTTTGGTTTTGGCTACTATCCGGGTGTGATTGGCGGTGGTGGTCTATATGGTCATGGCTTAGGTTATGGCGGCTATGGTTACGGCGGGCGCTGGGGTTATGGCGGCTACCACGGTTATGGCGGTTATGGTGGGTATGGTGGCTACGGAGGCGGTTATGGCGGTGGTTTCTATCGACGTCCCATTTATCCAGTGTGGGGTTGATAGTATTACTACAAGTATATAAATATCTGCTCATCATCAGTATTAAAGGCATCGCTTAACGGTTATGGTACTTACGTACATATATGTGTATATTACAAATATATTTTCTCTATATTAAAACTTTAAATAATGAGTGCTATAAAATGAATTACTACTTGAGCGCAGTTGGGGGCAAATAGAAATGGTTTGGTCCAATCTTGACAACAAGCCGCATTGTTACAACTTTTCCTTTTAAGTGCATTGAGATAAATCACTGAAAAATCAATACGTTCTCTATAAAATCAACTAAAAGGTTGAAAATATTTATGTACATTAAAATAGGGTCGAGAATGGGCTGACGACGCGGCACGTCCAGGACGAACATCAATGATCAACACTTATAGAAAAAAAAACAAGTGAGGAAGGGCTTAGTTCGGGTGAGATTTCATTATCCGTCATTTACATATTTTTCAAATACCGTATTTGTGTAAAGTTTTTTCCGCTATCATCATTGGTTCCTAATGTATATATTATACAGAGAAGGCATCTGAAGGAATTCAAAATAGCCTTACATTGGAAGAAGGCGTGGTTGTGAACCGATTTCACCTATATTTCGTACATGTCATTAGGGTGTTAAGAAAATATTATGTACCAAATTTCATTGAAATCGGTCTAATAGTTCCTGAGATATGGTTTTTGGTCCATAAGTGGGCGACGCCACGCCCATTTTCAATTTTTAAAAAAGCCTGGATGCAGCTTCCTTCTGCCATTTCTTCCGTAAAATTTAGTGTTTCTGACGTGTTTTGTTAGTCGGTTAAGGCACTTTTAGTGATTTTCAACATAACCTTTGTATGGGAGGTGGGCGTGGTTATTATCCGATTTCTTCCATTTTTGAACTGTATATGGAAATGCCTGAAGAAAACGACTCTGTAGAGTTTGGTTGACATAGCTATAGTAGTTTCCGAGATATGGGGCGGGGCCACGCCACTTTTCCAAATATGCCCCTCCCAAATGCGATCCCTTGTGCCAAATTTCACTTTAATATCTTTATTTATGGCTTAGTTATGACACTTTATAGGTTTTCGGTTTTCGCCATTTTGTGAGCGTGGCAGTGGGCCGATTTTGCCAATCTTCGAACTTAACCTTCTTATGGAGCCAAGAAATACGTGTACCAAGTTTCATCATGATATCTAAATTTTTACTCAAGTTACAGCTTGCACGGATGGACGGACAGACGGACGGACAGACAGTCATCCGGATTTCAACTCCACTCGTCACCCTGGTCACTTTGGTATATATAACCCTATATCTGACTCTTATAGTTTTAGGACTTACAAACAACCGTTATGTGAACAAAACTATAATACTCTCCTTAGCAACTTTGTTGCGAGAGTAGAATAAAGGAATTGGCGCTTGGGAATCGAAGATTAACAGCCAGCGATCTTACTGGCATCGTTGGTATATCGGAGGGATCAGTGAAAACCATTTTAAAAGATCATTTAGACCTAATAAAATTAAAAGAACTATTGTTTCCAAAATCACTTAATTTTTTCGAAAAACAGCGTCGCGTTAACGTCTGTGAAATAATGCTTTCCGACTACCAAGTTATCACGAAACGTCTTATTACTGCCGATGAGTCTTAGATCTATGCTTACGATCCAGAAACAGGCGATCAATCGGCCGATTATCGTGGCAATGGTGAGCCGAAGCGGAAATAACCACGTCAAAGCAGGTGAAAAATCAACGTTACGTTGGCAGTTTTATTCGATTATCGAATTCCTTCCGACCGGCCAAACTGTACAAGGAATACTATTTGAGTGTTATGCGTCGTTTGCGCAAAGCTATTCGTAAAAAGAGGCCGGAATTATGGGCCGACAACTCTCGATTTTGCACCACGACATTGATTCTTTGTGAGTTTTTCGCCAAATTTTCAGACAATATCGTGCCGCAACCACCGTATTCGCCTGATTTAGCTCCGACTTCTGGCTATTCAGCAAACGTTTGAGTTCGCTCCGGGGAAACCGTTTTGAGTCAATTGGCCCAAATGTATTGGGATCAAGGGGGATTACTTTGAGACGACATTGATTTTGAAGAATAAATTAAAAACTTTAAAATTATGAAGTATTAGTACTATACAATGGAATAACAAAATTTCATGTGCGGAATCTTTGCAAATGTTGGAAAAGGCTAACGGTGATTCGGTGGTACAAATTCCTCAAAGAGATTTCGTTGAAGACATGCCTCGTTCTGACCTCTCCAACTGATGAAAATCTTAAAAAAGTGAAGAATATGGTGCTTGCGAAACGTTAGGCAAGTATTAGAGATATGGCAAGAGAGCTCGACATCTCTTTCGAGTCCGTTCGAATGATTTTGGTGGATATTTTGGGTATGAAACGTGTTCTTGCTCGGCTTGCCCCGATAAACCCGAATTTTTTTTCAAACAGAGTACGATTGTTATCGAATTTAAACCCAAAAAGGCAAGGAATACCATGGATCAACCACCGTATTCACCAGATTTGGCTCCGTGTGATTTTTTTTGTTACCTAAACAGAAATTGCCGCTCCATGGAACCAGTTTTCAGTCGATCGAAGAGATAAAACAAAATTCGTTGAAGGAGTTGAAGGCCATCCCAAAAAGTGCTTCTGAAAAGTGTTTTGAGGACTGGAAAAATCGTTCTCATAAATGTGTTACATCTGGTGGGGATTACTTTAAAGGCGACCAAATAAATATTGATGGATCATTAAAAAATTTACATTTTATTTACAATTTCCTGGTACTTTTTTGTCACAAAAATTTCGGTTTGTAGGTGTGGCAATAGTTCGATTGCGCACAAATACATCTTTGAGATGTTTTGTTACACGTGCTTAAAGATTTATCAATTTTTGTTCAAATTATCGCTTGTTGGACAGACGGACGGCCGACAGACTTCCGGCAATCAATTCACTTCGCTATTGTTATCATTTTGATAATTGCAACTATATACGTATGGTACATAGGTGCCTTTTATAGTTCGGGATCCGAAAACAAAAACAAATTTGAGTAATCGAAATTCGCTTTATTGTTTTTCAAAATATTATTCATTAAGATCTGTACACTTTTGCATGCGTTTGAACCAATTTTCGAAGTACTTTTGCCATTCTGATTGAGGTATCTCCAAAACATGCCTTTCGAACGTATCAACCGCCTCTGCAGGTGTCGATAAACGTTGACCAATTTGTCTATTTTTTAAGGACGGAAATAAAAGTCATTCAAAGCCGAATTGATGATCGAATGGATGTTTCGAGTGCTGAAAAATGCAGTTGTTTCAGTCGATGTGTGAAATTTCGCATAGTCGTGGTGAAGAGTGGCTCGTCTTCGGCGGTTGGTTTTTCTGATTTCTCGAAAGACAACTGGCAAACAAATATTTTTGTATTACACAGAATTTACTGTTCTGCATTGTTCTAGTGGTATGGTTGCAAAATGTTCGGATTTTATATAACAGCAGGACAACATCTACTTGAAAATGCTTCGTGCGCGAACAACTTTTGTTGGATTCGGCTCATCTTGAAACATGCATGCAGTCGACTGGTCTTTACTTTCGGGCTCATACGCATAAATCCACGATTTATCACCTGTCACGATTTCATAGACATGTTTCGAAGCACAGCTGGCGTATTTTTTAACATTTCTGATGACGATCGAACAAATGTTGTGGGATCCAACTTGAATTGTTTTTACAGTCAAATGTCCATGCAATATTAAATGTATGCTAGTACCACTAATACTTGTAGTAGCCACTATCCTCACGGTAGGTCACATGACGATCTTGCAATATCTCTTCGCGCACATTATCAATAGTTTCCGGAACAGCAACAGATTTAGGACGACCTTCACGAAAGCCGTCTTGGAGTGATCTAGAACTTCGATTGATTTCACCATACCATCGATAAACACTGACCCTTGATGGAGCTTTATCGCCAAAAACTGAATTACGTTCATCGATGCACTGTTGCTGGGTAGATCCACGTCGAAAGTTGAGAAAAATAATCGCTCGAAAATTTTTGCAGTTTAATTGAATTTTTTGGCTGAGATGCATATTTCAAGTTACTGTAAGCAACGCAGATAACGCTCGTATGTCAAAACGTTCTGAGTAAGGATAACAACAAAAATGTCAAAATTTACGATAAAGTTGTGAGTTGCCAGATTGCAACACTAGGGCAACCAAATCCCGAAATATAAAAGGCAACCTACGTATTAGTGTATTTAAACATGTCAGAAGCAAAGCTCTAAGCGACATTTGATCGAATCATGCCTATCTTGCCGCTTTTGCAGTTTCTGTTTAATTAACGTTAGATTAGGATTAATTTTTTAGGGAATCAATTATCTTTTTTTAATCGTATATGACATATTTGTATGTATATATGTATATTTAAGGGGTGTATAAATGAAGGTCAAACAAACACCTAAAACTGAGGCTTAATCATTATCACGTTCCGGCATTTACGCTTCAATTTCGGCTTCAAAACCAGCAGGAACAACAACTACACCAAACACAGTTCGCGTTATCATTATAAATAAATGTTACTTTTTTTGATTGTTTCTTAAGTTTTTTTTTCTTCTCAAAAACAACGCGTTTATTATTGTTTTCATTGTTTTTTTAAGATGCACATATTATAATTCAATCAAATAGGCGAGAATATAATATTTTTAAACCCAGTGAGTGAATTTGCATGTCAGTTGATTCACAGTGTCTACTTGGTGGGTGAATATTTTATGTCGGCCAATGTGGATCGGATCATGCCGACAAAATTCGTACAGGATAATAGTCGTCCGTCCGTCCAGCTGTCTGTCTGTATGTGTACTAGAGCAGGTCGATTTTTTTCTACAAAATCGCGTATGCGAGAAATATTCTACGGCTCATTCTGAACAACTTTGCCTCGGAGCCTAAGTGTCTCAAAACGGTTTCGAGCCACCGATTTTAAGACGAAGGAGATCGGATTAATCGGTTTTATGGGATATATAGGGATTGTCCGGAAAGTAATAGGACTGAAATATAAAAACTTTCAAAATAGGCTTCTTCTGCGTCAATGCAGCGCCGCCAGCGAGATTTCCAAGCATTGAAGGCGCCACGGAAGACATTCTCTGGAAAAGCCTTGGGAGCCGAGTTGCATGCTGCTTGGATCCCCTCTGTCGTCTCAAAATGCTTGCCTTTCATCGGCCTTTTCAGGCATGGAAACAAAAAAAAAAGTCCGGGGAAGCCACATCTGGGCTGTAGGGCGGCTGCAGAAGCGTTGGCCTTGGTTAGGTAGCTGTTTGCAAGAAAAGCGGTGTGAACCGAGACGTTGTCGAGGTGCAACTTCCAACGGGCTGCGATGTCTTGTCGGACCCAGTTGACCGTTGGTTAGAGTCTCTTAGGACCTCCACGTAAAACTTGGCGTTAACGGTTTGTCCAAGATGAACAAATTCATGGTGAACGATGCCTTTGACGAAAGACAATGAGCATCGTTTTTACTTTGGATCTGCTCATTCATCAGCGATTTCTTCACAGTCCTCCAAAAAGGCCTGGTGCCACCGAAACACACCACTTCTTGCAAAAGCAAGATCTGGGTAAGCCTGCTTAATCATATCAAACGTCTGTGTCGCAGATTTAACGAGTTTAACACTGAATTTAATCGCGTTCTTCTGCTCTAACGAACGCTGTATTTTCGGCTTGCACTAAAACTGGCTCGAAACCGGTTTTGGATCTATAGTCTCTTAGGCAAAGTTGTTCAGAATTATCTGTAGAATATTTTCCGCATAAGTCATATTTCCGTCTTTTTGGCTCACTGTAAATCAACCCGCTTAATGTATGCGAACTATTGTCTCAGTTTTTGAGTTATTGATCTTGGATTTGTACATGTCTTTTTCAACTCAAGATCTTGTATGGAATTTCTTCTTACATGCCGAGATATCTTTACGAAGTTTAACATTGATTATTGTCCAAGGTAACGGAAAAAATCTCCGAAAAAGATTTTCCGAGCGGACCACTGTAACATACATATACATAGCTGTCATACAAACTGATCGATCAAAACCGAGAAAATGGAAAATTTTTCATTTGAGGAGATTATCATAAATTCGATAGCAACCGAAGTTCACAGTTTTTCTTGCTTTGTTTGTGCAGATCTCAAAAACTCTTAAATTCTCGAAAATTTTTTGATAATTGCAATGATTAACTGCGCATTGGGTTTAAAAAGTGCAATTATTTATTTTTTATATATACAAAAAAAAATTGTTCCCGTTTGAATGTAAAATTTCGTCATTTGTTATGGTTTTGTTATTTCGGCATTTCGCTGATAACCCACCAAACGTGTTTTCTATTTTTTGTTCATCCCAACAACTCCTCCACACAGGTATAAAAGCACCAAAAGTTCTTGAAATTTATTCAGTTTCATTGCAAGATTTAATAATTACACAAGTGACAATATCGCCTATTTGAAGAATGGCTAAGCTAATGGTAACAAATCCGTGTCGTTTTAATATGTACAAATTATTTACCGTTATACTTGTACTTTACAGATAATCCTCGCTGTTTGCGTTGCCTTAGCAATGGCGCATCCAGATGGTTATGGTGGTCGTGGAGGAATTGGTGGCGGTCAAGGTGGTTACGGTGGTGGTAGTCTAGGCGGACACGGTGGTGGTGGTGGTTACGGTGGCGGTGAAGGCGGCTTTGGTGGACAAAGCGGTGGTGGTTATGGTGGCGGTCTAGGCGGATATGGTGGACAAGGTGGTGGTAGTGGTTATGGCGGCAGACAAGGCGGACATGGTGGTGGTGGCAGTGGTGGTGGATACGGAGGTAGCGGCCGTGGTGGATATGGTGGCGGTGGCTACTAAAACTTTTCTAAGGCTATAAATCAATTGACGTATTAAAAGTATTCATAAAGAAAAAATAAAAACCGTTAAAAAAAGAATTTCTAGCTAATTTTGCTTATCATAAAATAGATAAAAGGAATTCCTGTTAGCTACATATACATGATGGCTGCCCAACGTATAGTTTCTTCAGAATTGTTAAATAAGCATAAAGTTTTGGTGAAACCAAATGTTCGATGCTCTCAGAAATTGTGAGAGAATAAGGTGCGTGAAATATTCCTCTGTCTATACAAAATGAGGTCTTGGAATCTAAGACTGGTATATAAAGGGTGATCCATTTCGAGGTCCCCTACTTTTTTAAAGAAAAAACACAGAAACTCTAAATTTAATGGGGATTGTTTATTATCATTCGAAAGAAAATTCTTTGTCATTTATTTTTTGAAGATTAATTATCTCTTCCAAATGTTGGCCGTGACTACGTCTCAGATGCTCCATCCGATGAGTCCAATTTTCGATGACTCATTCGAGTATTTCGACTTATTTCAAAACGCGACCACAATCGTTTGACGAGCTGAGTCGATTTAGTCATGTCTGTCTGTCAGTCCGTCTCTCGGTTTATACGGGAACTAGTCTAACAGTTTTTGAGATATTTTAAGGTATTTTTTGTATATGTGAAGGGTATTAGTTTGATTATCTCAATTAGACAATAAAACATAGTAATTTGAAATTTGGAATTTTTTCAATAAAAATAAAAAAAGTTTCTGAGAATAATAATTTTGTCGCGGGAATTTTTAAAGTTTGAAAAGCCAACTTTATGAATATGTGATGGCTATTTTTGAGAAACGAAAATTAGTTGGTGAAATTTTAGTTTGAATGAAAAAACGAAAATTCCTATATTAAATGTATGGGAACCTAAAAAAAAATAGCGACCCCTTAGAGTTAAGCTACAGCGCCTGGCTTGAGGGAGGATTTTTTGTTTGTCAATCACTAACATTTTAGGGGGTAAGAGTTGAAAAAATAAAATCAAAAAATTTGTTTGAAGCACCCTAATGCACACACGCCCACATGCATGCACATATGTATGTAACATTGCATACACATTCATACATACAGATTCATACACGTGTTCGAAATAATAAGAACAATTAAAGTGAACGTAAAAATCCAAGCATAAAATGTTTGCAAAATGATTTTTTAGACGCTGTAACTTGAGTAAAAATGGAGATATCTTGATGAAACTTACTAATCGACCACTGTTACGCTTACCCAGCGCTTATAGTTGACTTTTTACAGAAAATATAGGTAGTAGTGTGAGATATGTATATAATTGAAATTTGGAAAGACCTTTCTTGATAATAGTATATCTGTGTATCAAAAATGGGTTGGATAGGGTCAATACTTCCTTTAAACCCTATAAATATAAATTTTCGGACTTCCGGTTAACTTTATACCACATATATCGGCCAATATGTGAGTTATATTAATAAAATTAGCTTAGAATGGATAAAATCGAGCGAAAACTTGCCCTGGACCCTAAATAACTAACAAGCCCTCTGAAGCTATGCCCCTGCCTGTGCAATCCGTGCAAATTGCAAGAGCATGAAATGTTCGGTTATAACCGAAATTAGCCCTTACTTACTTGTTGTTAATTTTTCGAACTGTAGGTATGTTGGAAGCTATTAAAATATGTGCGTCTAAAAACTTATACATACTTATAAAAAATAAATATACCTACTTACATATACATATGACCACACAGCATGAAGTCGTTTTTGGAAATTCCTATTCGGTAATCGGCTATTACAAATTGTATATTATATATTATATATTTACAAGGAGATAAGAAGCATCTTCTGTAGAAAAAGATTTCATAGAAGACCAATATCAAGGAGAAAGAAAATAAAGCATATTTAATTGACAAAAATGGTTTCCAAAGTAATCCTTTGGCTCTACAGCAACATAGTCAAGTCCATTATATTCTATGGCCTGTTTGTGTGCTGAAGGGCGCTAGAAAAAGTTACACTGGCTGAGAAGCTCAAAAGCTTGCAACGAAGCTCATCCGCTCATCAGCATATGTGCTGCACTATGGTCCATACCAACCGTGGCACTTTATGTCATTCTGCATGTCACTCTCACAAATCTAACCCGAAAGATATGGTCGCGGAAGTTCCTAACACAGTCAGAACCTACGTTTCTTAATGAAAATGTATCAGTACACTCAGAAATCCTCGCCCGCTTTGCCTTTTTACCGGAGCTTCTGGATTATGGAGTCGCCAATGGGCGGTGTGCCCACATACTTGCGAGGGACATGTGTGACGGTAGAAGCCGCTGGAGGAGAGGATCAGTGAGCTTCTTAACGGTTGGGCCAAAGATTGGGGGAAAGGTTGCTGGGGGGATGTCAGAAATTATCCAGCAACTGCCATTAAGATAGCGATAGATCTATTACTCTGGAGTACAGCCTCCTTCTTCTTGATCATCCACACTGTTAGCAGAGCGGTGATACATATACATATATATATAAGTCATGAATTCACTAACCCTGCAGTGCCTAATACCTAACCTCGCTATCTATGGTATCGAGACATTTTCCGATAAGATTAGGATGGGTTCGACGCCACAGCGGAATCGCAGATAACTGCAAGACTGATGAGCTGGCAAGAAAAGTCACCCTATCTGTAGAATGGTAACGTACAAAGCTCTCTTCGTACATTTTTCTACTTAATAGTTGGGCTTCGTGAGAGCTTGGCCAGCACTAGGCTACGCTGCCCTATCGCAAGGTCCTTTCGACCCTACACTAACCTAGGTGGATGGTGTGCAAGTAGTCCACTGACCTCTCCGCCTTCAGTAAGGATTGCCTTTCCCTAGTTGTAGGTGATATAATTAGACAGTACGCTATCGGGGTCCAAGCGGTAGGGTTGAGAATTTTTCCGAATGCCAGTTGTGGAATCTGTTTGAAAGAAAACTAAGCAAAACCAGCTGTGCACTTCTTTTTTGGCTGTTCCATCATTGAGATTTCACTGAGCTGAAGGAAATAGAAATTAAACGTCTATGGACCACAAAGCGCTTTGTCGACTTATAAGATCTGATTACAAGAATCCTATTTTATGATTTCACAAACGATAGCAACCGAAGAGTGATTGTCAACTTGAGGATCAGCTATTGAACTTAACCTAGCCTAACCTTCCGCAGAGATACGCTTTTTGGAAAGGATCGACAAAAGTGATTTAAACGCACAAAAACTAATGGTATCTACAAGTTACTGATAAAATGTAATGTAATCCCGTTTTATTTTATTGAAATTTATCTGTCGATATGATTTTTCTCATAGCAGTGAAGAGCCATTTTGAACTCAATCCACCTGATTACTTGCCGTATCTTCCTTGAATTTGACGTTTCTGGCCTTATTCCATACAAATTTTTAATATTTAGTAACGGCTAAGTTCTGTACTCCGCCGAGTTTTGTTGGCACAATTGTAGTAGCTTACAGGATAGCGTAATATACGTAAAACATTTAAGAGAAAGGAGTTATGTTCGCCTTTCAAAAATTTTTAACAATGCTTCGATTCCGTACATCTACATCTGTAAGATGCCAGGATATACATACTAATTTTTACTCGAGTTATTCGTTGTTCGCACAGACGGTCGGTCGACAGGCAGATAGACTTTCGAAAATCGAAGATAGTTGATCATTTAAAAAAATTTTTATATATGCATATAAGTAGATAAATGGATAATAGTTTTTAAAGGAATTAGGCTATTCAATTATGTATGTGTCGAATCTTCAAGTCATTAATCATTGCACATTTCTCTTTGTTGTTCTAGCAGACTTTAATTAAAGTAAAGTAAGCTTTAATTTTTTCTAAGATTTTATTTGTCTTGATTAAAATATGAAAATAAACACAAATATATGTATGTATGTATATATGTATACGCAGACATCTTTTTAGTTTTTAAAAACCGAAGGTCAAACAAACACCAAAAATTGAGGCTTAATCATTATCATTGTCGGGTATTTTGGTTTCATTCATTCATTTGGCTGCAAAACTGGCAGGAACAACAATCACAGCAAAGACAGTTTCATGTTATCATTGTAAACAAATACTAATTTTTTTTATTATATTTCGGGGTTTTTTCTCAAAAACAATGTCGATTACTGATAATCCCACCAAGTGTGTTTTCTAGATTTGAATTCATCCTATCAGCTTCTGCTTTCCAATATAAAAGCACCAACATTTTTTAAAATGTTCAGTTTCATTCAAAGATTTCATAATTACACAAGTGACAATTTGAAGCCTATTTGAAGAATGGCTAAGCTAATGGTAACAAATCCGTGCCATTTTAATATGTATAAATTATTTACCGTTATACTTGTACTTTTCAGATAATCCTCGCTGTTTGCGTCGCCGTGACAATGGCGTATCCAGGTCATGGTGGCGGTCGAGGTGGTCACGGTCAAGGTGGTTACGGTCAAGGCGGTTACGGTCAAGGTGGTTTTAATGGCGGTCAAGGTGGTCTAGGAGGCGGTCAAGGAGGTTACGGTCAAGGTGGTTTTAATGGCGGCCAAGGTGGTCTAGGAGGCGGTCAAGGTGGTTTTGGTGGCGGCCAAGGTGGTCTAGGAGGCGGACGTGGTGGCTCAGGAGGTGGTCACGGTGGTGCTGGAGTTGGAGGAGGACAAGGCAACTATGGTGGAAACGGCGGTTACGGTGGGCAAGGCGGCTTTGGTGGACAAGGCGGATATGGTGCTGGTGGTCATGGTTATTAAAATTTTCGATTATATATAAAAAAGTTTTAACACCACAATTAATTGACGCGTTAAAAGTATTAAAATAGAAAAAAAATAAAAACTGATAAAAAGGAATTTGGAGCTAATTTTTATTGATAATAGACTGAAAGAATTCTGGTTAATTGCACGCAACAAACAGTTTTTCCAATTGTGAGATTATAATTCGGTAGCTGTGACTTGAGATGCTAAATTATAATAAAACAATGTAACTGTTAAAATTTTCTTCTAGTTTTAAACTTGTCACCTCAAACCAAAATTAGTAACTATATAAACGTATAACCGGTTGGAATACCTAAAAATCCAAATATACCAATAATCCTTTGCTGTGCTTTTAACGCATAATATTTTCAGATTATGTAATAAATAGTTAGATCATAAAGAATTTGTTAAATGGAGGCTTTGGAGGCATTAAATAGTTCCCAAAGTACTCAATCAAAATAATTCTGTGTTACCTAAGTTGTGATATGTAATAACGAATAATTGGCAGCTACACTTTTCTCCTTTCACTTTGACAAACAGCTGATTTCTTCTGACCAAAACAATCGATTATTAATTCGCGTTCTTCTGTTTTTTTCCAAACAGCCCCAAATACGTAAATTTGCATTGAATAATAGTTGAAAATGAAATAAAGTTATTTTTTAAATAATCAATACAACGTCAGTGAGTCGAATTGGTGCGACGTACGGTGTTCATCATGGCAATGTTGACGCGTCGTACATCACCCGGCTCACCGAAAGCTTTACAACGTTTTCAAAACTGCATATCCTTTCTCTGGCCGTCATTGCATTCAGGTACATCTCAAGACAATAGAATACAGCGTAAGTCCACCCAACTGGACACAATTGATTGTTTAACGAATGAACTAGTGAGTCGCAATTCAAAGAAATGGGATGAACTACGAGACACGCTTATTAAGAAAACCAACAAAAGTGATTTAAGTGCACACAACTTTAGTG
The DNA here is from genome assembly GCF_016617805.1 of Bactrocera tryoni. Classification (NCBI taxonomy): domain Eukaryota; kingdom Metazoa; phylum Arthropoda; class Insecta; order Diptera; family Tephritidae; genus Bactrocera; species Bactrocera tryoni. The sequence goes on along the minus strand of NC_052501.1, from coordinate 18,602,956 downwards.
ATCACAACGAAATGGTATCTACGAGTTTCGGTCAGAATGTGAATATGTTGTCCAAAGGTGTTGTAAGCGATTTACAAGCTATTCGTTCACCACAACTGGGGCTAGATATACGTTCTTTATCTCAAGCACAACTGGACAATTTATTATTATCTACGGTGGAAATAAAAAATAAACCAGATTTTCTATACCTAATCAGGCAATGTTTACGTCACAAACAGTTACCATCGAATGAAGTACTCTTGGCTTGTCTTAAATACCTCATGCAATTGTGTCGTTTGCAACAGATTGACTCATTGGCAGATTTGTGTAAGCTACATGAACATCCACTTGTTAAAACCTATGCCAATTTCGCACCGTTCAAAGCAATGGCACTATGGCGAAGTGGAAGTGCCGATATAGCTTTAATGACATTGCATCGCGGCTATGGGGACTGTATGGAAACGGATGAAGGCAGGCGAATGACGCGTAACGTATTTCGTACTATTGTTGAAGAGACATTAGTGCAAAAGAGCGATGCGGTCTTAGTGTCACTGATGCAAGTGGCACGCTCAATATATAAAGAACAAAAAGATATTTTTGTTGTCGCCTGTGTGTGGAAACAGTGTTTCGCTAGTGAATGGTTCTGTGACCAAAAATCCGCAGCAGAGCTTTATGAACATTATAAAGAGCTACAATTACTTGTCGCGCGACGGTATGTTTTGTTGTGTATGTACATACGGTACGAGTTAATAACACAAATATTTTCATCCCTAGTTCAAGTTCTCTTTGTTCATCATTTTTACGTGCGAATAATGTTGATGCTGTACATCGGCTAATTGAAGCGTTTTTACAAAAAGATCAACGAGAAGCTTGCGCAAATTGTCTGGGTCAATTGTTTAATCACCAATGTGAGTAATTTTTTTTTTTTTTTTTTGAGGAAGTATTGAATTAAAATGTTCTAATTTTAAAGATTTGCGGAGTGATTTAAGAGCTTGTGCTGAGATCATTAAGTCTTGCAGTGAACTAGGAATGCCGCTAAGCGCAGTTCAAAATGAACAATTTTTAAGTTTGTTCCTTAATCAACCGGCAAAAACTGCTGTACGCAATGTGGGTCATCAATCAAAACCAATTAAAGAGTTCCAGTATAAATTTTAAAATATCGCGAAATAAAATATGACTTCAGATGGTACTTTATTTTTTTTTAATTATCTGTAAACGTTTTTGAAGTAAGCGAAACATATAGTATTTATTTTTTGTTGTTAAATAGCGAAATGTTACACTTTACACCTGACAAATATTTGTAAACTTGCACTAATAATTAATGGTTCACTATTCAAAGTTCTAAATAAAGCAATAAACAGTTCAATATTAATAAGTATTATTTATAAATAATGCATTAATATATTTTAAAAGTATTAAATTCGACGTTAAGGAATTATAGAATTAAATTAAGGTTTTATTATTTGATTTGGGTAGATCCTTAATTATCCTATAATCATTGCAACGTGTTACCAAAGGAAGGTAGCGTAGTGCCTCTAAGCACGTACGTCCTTCCAGTCCTCAAAATAAACACTAGAGCCAAAGGCACATTTATTTTTTCCATGTGTATTTAGCTTGGATCTAAATTTTAAACATTTCTCTCAAAATTCTAAACGTTTCATATGTGTATATTTGTCGATAACAATCAGCTGATATTTGGCTCGTAAACAAATCGCTGTTATCGACTTGCTACTACTTTTATTTCCGTTTCCAAATCATGAGCAAAACTGCCAGAAGTTACCGCTTGCAGAAAGTAATTTGAATCTTTAATTTAATGATTTTGATACTGTGAAGTCCCAATAAAAAAATATAATATAAACTGCATTGACCATTAATTTCTACTTATCCACATCAAGAAATTCAAACGCATTTATCGAAAATAATACTGCAATTACTATACTAAGGGTCGTTATTATTCCCGTCGTCCTCATTATCACTTTCACTTATAAGTGTCTCTGATTTGTTTGCCTCTGTGGCTGCAACTGTTTCCGGGACACCTGTACAATCCCGGCAACGCAGTATAAAATGTTTTTGGCAAAGCGGACGTAGGCATTGTTGGCACCGCGTTTTTGTTTTTCGCGAATTTTTACTGGGACACTTTCGGCAACATAAACGACTTTGTAAATTTTTTGGAAATAACTTGATACCGTCAGGTATTTTCATTTTATCTGTTTGTAAAAAGATAAAGTTAGTTTCTCCATGTGCCTCGCTTGTGGCGCTGGCGAATAGTTGGTCGGTTGGCTCACCCAGAATTTCGGAGATTTGTACTTTTTGTGGCAATGTTAAACGATTCGAATTAAGTTGTCGTTTAAGTTGTTGCTGTGTTAGATATAGACCAAGATGTCGTTGGAAGTTTCTTTGTTTTATGCTTTTATCGCCATTAGAAGAAAGCACAAAAAGTATCCATGAATTTAATGCGGCATAGTCAAGCATGTTCTGAAAGAAATTAGCCGAGAAAAGAACGCCATTGTATGGTATTGTATGTCTCGTTGAATACGTACAACATTCTTTGTTGTAAGTTTTGCATGCATTACAGCTTAAATTGTATAAACGTTCTACATTTATTGTTTTCGGAATGCCGCTGGCCAAAAAATTTTCCGGACAAGTTTCACTTGATATTAATGTGCAATGATCCGAGTATAATCTTCGCCAACCACTGTTCGACGCGTGGTCTGCTGGCAGCTCCAAAGCATTATTGGGCAACATGCCTACTACAGACAAGTCCATTTCCATCAGTTTATTCGTTAGTTCTACGCTAATAAATTTTGGCGGAAGTACTACATTTCTTTTGCTTCCTTTAATGTCGGATACCAGTCGTAGCACGTCACGTTCCGTATAAGCCCCTTTTGGGTGCAGAATCGCATTGCACATATAAAGCGTCTTTGCATCGCATAACGTTAACAATTGCGAATCTTCACTTGAATTTGTCAAATTAATCAGCACTTCGTCAACGGAACAATTACCACTTGGTGCATAATATGAACGACAGTTTACTAAAAACTTGTTCCATATATCCAATACTGACCGGGAATTATATTTCTTTCCATTTACGTCATTTTCTCCAAAGCTTAAGCATTCGTATATAAATTTGAATCTTTTCAGAGGCATTGTGGCGCGAAATACAGCATTTCCTAACTCCAATGACCATAATTCGTCCAGTGGTCCATTATGAGTAGCATTACGAAATATACCACAAAGATAATTAAGCCCTATCCAAGCGCGAAACTCTACCGCATCGATTAACCGTTGATGTGGCAATTTCGCTCTCCTTTCCTTTATCTCTATGTTGGTGTAATGCAAAATTTGAGTGATAATTTGTTCATCAAGAAGTAAACTCCACATTTCCAGTATACTTCCCATTGTGTGGGCGGGCCCTTTGCCTCTAGGTTGCAGCAATTGTAGTGCAGATTGAAACTTTTCGTTTTCAGCTCCATTTGTTCTCGCGGTTTTCCATAAAAACCCATTAAGTCCTCTGAATTCATCTTGACGTCGCTTTCTTTTGTTAAGTTGACTTGTTGCATTGTTTTCATTATCATCACCCTCACTTTCATCAGTTTCTAGTATGTCAGCATCCTGATATGTGTATGTGTAGGAATTTTGTGAAGTAATTTCCACATTGTTAAATAAAGGATCAATGCAAGTTTCGGATTCTTCCTTGAAATCCGCACCGCTTGGATTTACATCCACCAGCGTATCAAATTCTGTTGCAGGAATAGAATTTAAAACTTTCAGTAATGAAGCGTTATGCTGATCGCATTCATCCTCTTCTGAATCATTTGAACGTTTTATGTTCGACAGCACCTTTGAAGAAAAACTCATAGTCGCTGACCTGATACAGATAGATATACCATTTTATTGAAAACATGTTTATTATCATATGAATTAACTTACGTGCCCTACACAAAATATAATGGGTTAATAGGTATCCAGGGTTGCAATAGTGTTAAATCGAGCTCCAATTCGTGCTTAAATTTCATTAGAATAAATTCGATTACTATCAACGCAAATGAAAGGAAACGCGCCTTAAATTTTGTTCCACGAAGTACACTGAAATCAAAATATACACTTTCAACATTAATCAAAATACGTGTGATTCAAATTCCACAGCCCTGTAGAAAGTGCATAGCAAAACAAATGGATAACTGCACCTACATCTTCTTTAATTCTTTATCCACGAATATGTTGCCAAAACGGAACTGTAAAGGCGCAAAAGCGAAGTCAATTCTGCCTTCGTTCGCTGCTTCGGCTGTCAAATCGGCTCTAGCTCGATGTTCGTTTCGTCTACTTTTTGATAGCATTTTAGGTATTGAATGGAATCGTTTGTTGTATGGTTAACGCAATCGGTGTAAAACTGTGAAAATTCCGCGAGCATATAAATCGAAATTGAAAATAAATTTCAAAGTGGTATATAAAATTGAACAGCTTAAATAATTGTTTTGTGTGTACACAATAACAAAATTTGTGCGTTGAAAATGTCAAATTGACATTTTTGACTAGTTGACGGACAAAACTTCATTTTTTCTGCTTTGTGAAAATTATCGGTATTTCGCTGTGTCTACTGCTTCTATTTGACATTCAACGACATTTGAGGTATGGAATATAGATATTGGTGATGTCAACGTAGCGCCTATGGATCTTTACAAAAGCTCATACATTGGCTAAATAAATAAAATAATAAAGTTTCAGTTTGGATACAAAGAGACAAATATTGGAATATCGTAATTTCCTGCTGTACATAGATGTTACAACGGCCTCGGCCATCTTGCGCAGAACTTTGGCTATTGTATACTCCACTTCTGACCTATTTTTTTGTTTTTTTTCGTATATATTGAGTATATAATTAAAACGCGTAACTTAACCGAATATAATTATTCCTACATTAAAACATGTAGATTCGGTTCGTTCGGTGATGTTTTGGTTGAAAATATCTCCCTTAGCATCATACCAAAGCCCGCTGGGTGGTAGAACATTTTTATATTTACTTATGTACTTCATATATTTCATTCTTATTTAAAATATTCCAATGACATTTCCTTCCAATTGCATTTTTCTATATGTCACTTTCTCACCAATTATTTTGTTTCCGCCATTTTGACAAAAGAAACGAAATACTTTTTTTGCTTTTAAATTATTCTTTTATCAATTCTATTTTCGTTGAAAGAACACAAAAAATTCGAGTATATCTGTTTCATTCTCTCTTCAAGTTGGAATGGTGTAAAACGTCATGGAGAACAATAGATGACAAATGTCAAACGCGTGCTTCATATTTCGTGGCGTTCAAGTTTATTGAAGGAAAAAAGTTTGAAGTTTAATTAGTCAAAAATCGCAGTAGAAATTGACGTTTTGTGGATTTTGTATACAAATGCATGTCAAAAGCCACTGGAGCCGGCAAACTACTGTATGATAAAAACGCAAGTCTAGAGCTATCTAGGAAAACTATAGGAAGCATCCAAGCAACTGCTGACTTGTGATCCCTAAGGCAACTTTGTTAAAAAATTGATTTTAGAAAAACGCTTTAATCGTATTTAGGCGACAAAATCACTTGAACACTTATATATCAAATAGTAAGCAGACGTTTGGCGGCATATTTTAATTTTGACTCTGAATATTTCAACTTTTGAATTTTGTAAGACGCTTTGATTTTTTTTCTTTGAAATATCGAATTAAAAATAAATTGTAGCATTGTTGATGAAGCAAATTGGTTACACTAGTTGTATTAAACATTTTAAAAATAGTTTTCGTTTTTGTATCATCCCCAGGTTACACGTTGGGCTGCTCCAACATACGTTAGTAAGAAGATTGCTAATATAAATGATTCTGTAGCATTGATCGTGCGAGTTATAAGAGGAAACAGTCACTATTTCAAAGATTCAAAATGCTCTCACCGGACACACTGCATCACGAAGAAGTCAATTTGGCGTTAGACCGACAAGTACGCCAAGACATACAGGATATGGCGCAAGAGGCGCAAATACAAGCGCAGATTATAGCGCACGAAGGTAAATAAAAATCCTATAATTGTATGTTATTAATAAATATACTGTGACGTTATGCTAGCAAAAACCCTTAGTACCGATATTTAAGACTTTTAGTGAAAGACAGTAGCGTTGACAATAGCTTAGAATGGAATGACAGACCGGTGGCACTTGACATCGCCATGCCGGCTTGTCAAAATACACTATTTGACAAGGAAATGTCACTTGCATGCCAAATTGTAAAAAAGTTATTTGGTTTACACACTTGCAACAGACTCATTTTTAGGTATTGATTATATGAAAATATTTTGTTGAAGACAGTTCGGTCTTGAGCGGCATCAAGTGGGTGCTACAAATTAACGCAAATTGCAATATCGTATATAACACAAATTTATATCTTTATTTGTAGCGCGAGATCGATTTCAATCTACATCGAGCGTCGAGGAAGATGGTCAAGAAGATATTGAGCATGACGGTGTCACCGTTTTGGGTGTTGTTGAAGCCGATGATGATGATGACGTACATCATCATGAAAGCATTGTTGAAGAGGATTTGACCGAACACGATTTGTCTGATATGCAAGATGTCAAAGATTTCAAGGATATGTTAATGGAATCCAATGATGGCAATGCGGACAATTCTTTAATGCGCAAGCGACGCGGCAACCTGCCAAAACAATCTGTTAAGATCTTAAAACGTTGGTTGTATGAACATCGCTACAATGCATACCCTAGCGATGCAGAAAAATTTACACTATCACAAGAAGCTAATTTGACAGTTCTGCAGGTGTGTTATCAACTGTAATATTTGTAATATATGTATATTTGTTAACTTTAAATATATTGAAAAAAGGTTTGCAATTGGTTTATCAACGCCCGAAGACGTATATTGCCCGAAATGATACGACGTGAGGGTAATGACCCCTTACACTTCACCATTTCAAGGCGCGGTAAAAAATTGAACTCATCAATAAACTCATCAAATAGTTTAAGTGCAAGTGGAATTGTACCAAATCCTATTACCGGCAGTCCAGCATCCGAAGTGGTAAGCATTTTTAATACATATACACGTAAAAATGTATTTTAAAATATTTGTTTTGGTTATTTTTTTAGATCGTTGGCGCGACGGAGGAAGTTGAGGGTGATGAGGTGCATGATGGCGTCGCAAATGTACTAACTGCGTTAGGACATTTCGTACAAACGCCTGGCGGTCACATGGTTAAAGTTGAACCAGACATGGAGTACGATGATAGTGTAATTTATAGGTATGTCGAAAATAATTGGAAGTCTTGTGACAGTTTAATATTTATTAATTGCTTCTTTTTGTTTAAATATTATATAAATGTATTTTGCTCTTGTCAACCTCATTCATTAATCACCAAATATTGCATTTATTTCGTCATCAATCAATCAATCAAAAAATCGAATAATTCGAACTGCTTTAAAACCATGCGAAAAGGTGGCAGCAGGCGATTGCTGCCAATCCGCAAGGCTTTCAAAATTTGCATCCACAAATTCAGGCGAAAATTTTGGCAAAAATTCAAGCCGCTAAACAAAGGCAAGCAGCCGCCAATGCAGCCACCGCCGCTGCTGCTGCTGCACAAATGCAACAGCCTTCATACAATACTAGCACGGGCGTTATGCAAAATCCAGATATTGCTGCTGTTGCAGGTTTGCCAGCTTCTCCGCCATCTTCAATCAACTCGTCCGCGGCGGCACATTCTCAGTATCCGCACAGTACGAAATACTTCTATTCACAAACACTCAATCAAATTTTTCACATCCAGAATAGTATGCCGCAAACGAAGAATTCATATTTCAATGCGTTGAGGTAGTCGGACAATGGCTTGTGTTGTAAATGCTTTGCTTTTTTATTTCATTGTATAGTTTTTCGCTGTTTGTGTGGTTGATGTACTATCATAATTTAGTGTAATTTTATTTGGAGCATTACGATTTTTTAATAGCGAATTATATTTCACTTTGGTTGTACTTTTGCAAACCAAGGTTTTGTGTTTTTGGTTTTTAATAATAACATGTATTTATATTCTTACAGATCGGAAGATGACAGCGTCAACGAATATGATTCGTGCGAGCCACAAAGTGAGGAGGAAGGCAAATTTGAAAGCTCAGACGCTTGGCAAAGCGTTATGAAGTAAGTTTTTACAATGCGAATAAAGCATTTAACTACACCTATTGCGAACAGCTCAGTAGTAAAATTATTGTAGCTCTCTTGTATATATGTACAAATGTTAGATTTGAGTCTTTGATATTTAACTATTGTACAAATGTTGAATTTGAGTATTTGAACGTTAATTTTGCTAAAACATCATTTTTTATGTATTTATTAAAACAATATTTTTTTTCTAATGTGTTATAAAAAAAGGTGTAGTTATTTGGCTGCCCACAATTATTTTCTCTTTTACTATTATACTTCTTTGAAATTTTCTTTCTATTTTTTTTGTGTTCAATATGTTTTTCGAAAATTTCCGATATTTACACGTATTTTTTGGTCTACAACCCATGTCTATTGCCTGCCTGGAACTTTTCAAAATTTTTCCAACATCAATACCACCACCACCATCACTACTGCCACTATGATTGTACCACTACAAAAACAAAACACATATAACCTATGTAAACGTAAAACAACACACCCCCAACAACAATATCTTGTTAATATCTTCGTCACGTGTGTGTTTGTACGTTGTTCATCTCAAACAAAAAAAAAAAAAAAAACTCCCACCCACCTCCTCGTTCCTACGCTCATACCGCTTCATTTTGGTTATATGTGACTTCACCGTCCGTCCCGAAATGAATGCGTAAACTTATTTCGTCTATTGAACGTTTCTTTTACGGGACTGTTTTCAGTACCGAGGAAGTAACGACCTCTAGTCCAACTGCAACGAATAACACCTATTGGACGACGGCATCACATCCGCACACGACGACGGCGCAATCTGCAATAGGTGTTACTGGCGCAACAACAACAGGTACGGCACTACCCTCTAAACGATGCATAATCGTGTAGATCTACTTTAATTGCTATTACTTATCTCTTTCCCCTCAGGCAACAATGTGATAGCGGCTGCCAATGTGAATGCGCTGGTCACCCCAATCGAGTGTAAAGCTGAACCGGGCGTAACAGTGGGCGCCGAAGCAACGGTTGTCACATCAGGCGTCTCAAATGCGTCTAACAGTAATAATAATAGCGCAAATGCAACAAATAACAATACAATTACATCAACCGTACAGGTTATACATCCTGGCAGTCATCTGGTGAAAGGTTTGTCTGCACTTTTCTACCCACAAAATATCCGAAATTACGGTAAAACTGACATAAATATTACTTCTTTTGCAGGTGTCATCCGTGACGATAAAGATAAATTTAAATGTTTGTACCTGCTGGTGGAGACGGCAGTGGCCGTGCGCCAACGTGAGAAAGAGCAAGAAGACGAAGATGTGCATGTGCTGGGAAATTAGTTAGGCGACCACCAATATCACGCAATGAACAATACAACAAAACGAAGAAATTCATACATCCACGAACTGTTTGCAGTGATGTGTCTTTTGTATAGTGTCAAAAATGTGAAATTAAGCCTTGCTTTGCAACAGTTTTATTTATGCTAAAATTTCTGATAGCTCATCGTTGTGTGAGCAATAATAACACTTCTAAGCACTAGTTAGTACCATACATATAGCGCAATAATCGGTTACATTTCAAATATTTTCTGCTTGCTGCTAATGTTCAATATTTCTTATAGCATATGTTAATTATATTCGTTTTTTTCACTTTAATTTCGCAACTACAATATTTGCATTAATTTGTCAATGTTTTACATGAATTACATTAAACGCGTATTTATCACTTCCTAATAATTAAGTGTTTTGTATACTTGGTTGCAGATGCTCATATATCTACAGATTATCAAATGAAAATACGTCAATTTGCCAAATAGCTACTAATAATAATAAATTATATTGCTTTAACTTTAAACTTCCTCTATTTTTTGCAAAAGTGCATTAGGCAAATTTACAACAATTTCGATAATAAGGGATTGTCGCAACAACTGATTACGGTCTCTTCTGCGCGGTGCAGAAAATGCTAGGATTCTTTTTATTTATTTTTTTAAATATTCAATACTTTTTTTTATTTTATGTTACACACACGTGCAAAACTCTGCGTGGTATCGCATGAAAGCGAATATGTTAATTTGTCTTTTATTAATGCTCCATTTAGTTTTTCCATATCCTTCCTTTGGATTTTCTACATTTTTAAAATAAACAAAGAACAGCTGATATGTCGCTTGAGAGTTGTTATAATGTATGGTATTTCCCGCTACTGCCGCATTGCATCATTTAAAACTGTCAAAAATAAATTGTGCACGAATATTGAAAAGTCTAAATTGATTATGAGCAGGATTATCTCTGATTATGAGTTTGAAAAAATGGAAATCAGGTCCGTAAATAATTTTTATTTTTTTTTTTTATTGAGTTTCGCCATATTTCTCAAAAAGCCATCAAATATGTGTTAGCAAATTTTAGTGCGTTTCTGCTTAACCTCTTGTTTAAATTTAAGAAATTATTTTTTACTTTACTGATGCAATGTGGCGAATAGCTGTCTAAAAAATTAAAAAAGAAAATTTTTAAATTTGATTTTACAAAAAAAATTAATTTCACAAAAAAAATTTAATTTTACAACAAAAATTCAAATTTAATTTTACCAAAAAAAAAAAAAATAAATAAATAAATATATATGAAATGCGTAAATGTAACATATTTCAAAGGGTTTACTTACAAAACTAGTTGATAAGCATTTTACTTAAACGCGTTGTACACATGTAAATTAATTGGAAGAGCGAAGAAAAACTTGTAAACAAATATAGAAATGCATAAATAATTATTAGTACTTTTCGCAATTTGGAAAAAATTAAAAAAAAAATTACAATTATTTTTTACGGTCCAAACTAGCACTAAGCCTAGACATTAAGCTTTCTTTTAAATGATAACTTTCCAGCCCGCTAACTACCAATTCTTAATTTCTGACCTTTGTAATACGAAAATGTATAAAGAAATTTAGCAAACAAATTAAAAATTTACTTAAAATCAATTAAAATATAAATATAATACAAATATAAATATCGCAAATTGTTAATCATAAATAAGAAACAATAATTCATATATACAAATAATCCACAATTTGTCTAATGAAATAAAAATTTAAAAGTGAAAATTACTAATTTTAGTAGTTACATATATACATACATGACGACTGAAAGCATTGTTTTCGTATTCCTTAAAGGAACAAATCAACTTGGTATGATTTTTAAATTTTACCGTTACATACATATAATATGTATATCGTTATTTATTTTTTTGCAGCTTTAACCAAATACAGCGGCTTATAAGTGAAGTTCCTTGTGCTAGACTATCCGCACTAAAATTTGCTGCATTATAAATAAAATATCACAAGAACACGCTTTCCTGACTCAAAAACACATTGTGGATCTCTCTACTGTTGCAAGGTGTTAAATTTTGAAATTTAGAACATTAACTGTATCGGGACTGACCTTTCCACTAAATTAAGTTTTAAATTATTTTAAAGGTTCTCAGTGTTTTCAAGAAAGTTTTGTATCGAATTTTATTAACATTGACTTATCCGTGGTACTTGAAATTATGTTTCGTGTTCACCAACAATAATTTAAAATAATAAATTTATGTAGCAAATATAAAACCAGGGGCCTAAAAACAGTCCTATTGAAAATAGTTGTGAAAAGTAATGAATTTAATTGTGTTGCACTTGTTGTAGTAAAATTTTCTTTTTAAATTACATTTTTTCTAATATTTTTTGTGTCAATGTGATTCTTTAATAATTATTTCAAAGGTACTAACCTTTCTCAGTGCCATACAAACTGCTCAATCAAAATCAAGTTCTTGTATGAAAAACTATTTTATTTGACAAGATATATTCAGGAAATTCTGAATGGATTATTGTTCAAAGCAACCGTACAATCTTCGAAAAAATTGATAGGATCGCATTAACCGCACAAATTGTTTGTTAAAAATCAAGAGAAAGATATTTTATGCTATAAAGAAATGCATCTGTGAAGTGCATACCAGCTAAGGTTCCGCCGAACGTTAACATTTAATGTTAACATTTTTTAAATATAAAATATGTACGTATATATATAATTTATATTTATTATTATTATTATTATTTATTTTTTTTCATTTCAAACCACTCCATTCCTTTGAATTTGTATTTTTTTTTTTTTTATTTAAATAATTTGTCCCACATATATATGTACATATTTTAATTTATTATTTCGATCTATATTTGAACATAAAACATTCAAATATATTCCTAAAATTTGATTTTTTATTATATTTAATTTATATTTCCGTACTTCATAATTTTCTTTTATTATCATTTTATTATTATTTCAATATGATTATTTAAATTAAATTCGTATTTGTTATACTTTTATTTTTTTATAAATTTTTTGTCTATTTTTATATTTATATGTGGTTTTTTTATATTATCTTATAATATTTGTTTTTAAATTTATTTACTTTGTATTTTTATTTAATTTTTTAATTTTTTGGAATTTTTTTACCAGTTTTTTTAATATTTTATTTATATTTTTTATATGTTTTTCTTTTTGTTTTTATTACTATTTTATTTCCACATCTTATTTTATGTATTGTAAAATTTATTAATTTATTTTATTTTGTTTTCGTGTAGATTATTTTATTTACACAAAAATACATACTATATAATTTCTTATAATTCTATTTTATATTCAATTTCGTTTACATTTTTTATACTATTATTTTATTTATATTTTCTTGTTTTTATTATTATTTTATTTCCTCATTTTATTTCATGTATTGTAAAACTTATTAATTTAATTTTTCTTATCATTTTATTTTATATTCAATTTCATTTATGCTTCCATTCATTCCATTCCATTCATATGTTTCTTTTATAGGTTATGCGATTTTCATTTGCTCTTATTATTTCAATATACATATGTATGTATGTAGTAATTATTCTTACTGCCAACTTTTGCCTACATTTCACTTAGATTTTCCTCACTTTCATATAGTATACCCAACAATAGACATACATATGTACATATGTATGTACTTATGTCTAAAAATATATACTTTCAACGGCTTTTTGTGTCAGCCCCATTCATTAGGCCGGCATAACTGCAAGTTGTCTCAGCAATTTATAACTGAGAGTTTCGCCAACGGCTTTACAACTCATTGCACTCATATTAGTATATGTATATGCATGTATGTGTGTGTCTAACTTTGCGGCTGTGATTGAAAGTTGCATTCATGTGTGTGTGTTACCACTCGTGTATGACGTATCCGCTAGCGCTCTCAGTTAGTCAGCTTAGTATTCGTGCGAATAAGAGTACGATTCGTATAACCGGAGATTTTTATATGCATGTATGTAAGTATATGGTACACATATCACCAAATTCGGTCATAGACGAGTATAATGAACTCTACGGTCAGAATGTCAGTGTAGATTGTTAGTAGTTGCTCGAGTTAATTGGCTATATTCTACTTCGCATCTCACCAACAACAAATATACTTACCAAATTTGGTTTGCGGTGCTTACCGAAGTTGGCGTCGATTTGCTGCTTGAACGTTCTTAGGCGGATACAATAACACATAAATCTCGTGCATGTCAGAAAAGAGAGTGAGACTGTTGGTCAGTTTTGAGAATCCGGTTGCAACGTTGAACAGGTGTTTTCAATTTCTGCAGAAGTAGTTCGAAAGCTTGGACTGAGTCCAGAAAGTTTTTAGGGAGAGCATAAATTATATTATTTATTTGGAATTGTATTCTAACTTAGGAGATAATTTCACGTTTTGGTCCGGTCGATTGGTCATCAAGATCGTGTGATATCGCACTGTTCGATTTTTTGGAATGATAATAAACATTCTCCATTAAATAGATCACCATTTAGAAGTTTGATGATCCGCCAATATGTCAGCAGTCGAATTTGTTGAGCTGAAAACCATTGCAGCTACAGAAATGGATGGTAAAAATAATAAAATTTAGAAAAAAATATGTTTTATCGATAAATTATTTATTACTTAAACCTAAACGTATTTCAAAATTAAAATCGTGAGTCAGCATTTCCCAATGAGCGGTCATAATTTCCCTATGTTACGTGCAGGGCTTCCCAAATATCGTTTAATAAGTGAATAGATCAAGCCATTTCTGCTAAACACACTTCCGGTTTGTTTTTTATGACGGTGTTTTTTATGACTGGTGTAGTCATACTACTTACACATTCTCGATGCATCAGCATAGGTCACCTTTACATACATACTAGTACTTAAAAAATTTTTTATATACTTTTTATATCGCCCTCACATTGGTTGTGGTAGTCCGTACAACCAGCAGTGCCACTCAATGAGCAGCTGTTGCCAGCAATGCGCATGCCCAACACATATCGGTGTAGCGTACCAGCTGGTCGATATGCGCACAGCAAGGTCGCCTTCGCCAGCGTCAACGCCATTGCCATCGTTCGCCAGCTCGCTGGCTTTTACGCTCGCTCGTAAGCATTGCACCAGTAGAGATTTGCTCATCGACGTGTACGTACGGAATTGGAAACTCGTGCGGTAAGGTCGTGCGAACGCAACACTGGTTCGATAGCGGCAATGTTCGGACGCGAATCGCTTTGTGCTAATTAACATTTTTTGTTTATAAACAAACAAAACGAAACGCCGGGACGCCAAATATAATTTAAATACACCTATGCGCAGGCAGGTGCACTAAAAATAACTGTTTAGATTGCTAAATAAATCAAAATGCAAATGGAATAATGGGTGGCAGCAGGAGTTACAGCGTGAGCAGCACGAGCAGCGTCGCCAGCAGCACGAGCGGAAATTACAGTGAATACAGCGCCGCCGGCAGTGAGGAGCGTTGCAAGGCGACAAAGTTGGTATACAGCCGAATCGCCAGTCAGCGTAGAGCAACTGCCACAGGCGCGGCTGGCACAGGAGTTGGTGTAGGAGTAATGGCGCCACAGACCAACCCACAGCAGCAGCAGCCGAAAGTACAACGGGCGCGGTCACAGCGTATTATGTGTCGCTGTTGCCTATCGGAACAACAGCCGGCGACACGTCAGTCTTTGGGATCGTGCTCCGAGCAGGAGCTGGATGAAGAAGAGGCCGCGCACTTGGAGTTTGTGCCGTTGGACACCTTGGCCATGGTGGATTTGAGCGACGACAGGTTTGCAGCTACGTCGTCAGCGGCCACTGGTGACTCATACAAGCCAGCGTTAAGCAGGACATACCCGGCCAAAGGCAATAAAGTCAATAGTATGTCAACAACAAGCCCTGCCAACAACAACAGCCGCACTGGCAGCAGTAGTAGTAGTAGTGGTGGTAGTAGTACTACTAGCGGTAGTATCAGCAGCACTCTGCTCGACTGTTTGAATGCTTGTGCGCAAATAGGCGCTTCACTGGCGGACAATGAACTGCCTCAGCACATCTGTCTTGACTGCTGTCACACGCTGGAGATGTGCTGCGAGTTCATACGTTGTGTACGGAATGCGGACAAAATTCTACGCAGACGCTGCGCGCTGCCGGTAAAACGGGTGCGACAACAGCAACAACAACATTATTGGCAGCAACGCCAAGCAGCGGGCATGCCGGCTGTCAGCGCTGACGTTTATGGCGAGGAGGGACCGGCTGCGAAACGTAGGCGGCGTCGCGAAGAGGTGTGTCTACGTGTATAAATATATTTGTGTGTGTGTGTGTGTGTGGCCTCGTATACTTGCATTGCAATTGCAATAGCATTACTCGCTTTAAATACTTATGTACATATGTATATCATTTGCTATTTTTGTTTTACATCGTGTATTACTATGAAGTTGCGTAAAGAATATGTATGTATTTTTAATTCAACGTGTGTAAAAAAATCTATTTTATCACAGAAAGTGTCGCAAGAACATCGCTTGAGTATCGCTCGTGCCGATGTCAGTGCAAAAAGTCTCGGCAACAACACGCCCAAGTCAATATCCTTGCCGAAGTCGTTGGCGACGCCGGCGTCAGCAGCGCTGTCAGTAACGTCAACGCCAAAGTCATCGTCAGCTGAGAGGGGTAAGTGCGTAAAAAAAGCTATATAAATATGTAGTACATAACAAATTTTCGACTTATGTATTTGTATAAACGTATATACATATATGTGTGTGTGTGTGCATATGCGCCTTGCACGCCGCATGAGTCAGACTGTCATTTGTTTTTGTTTTTGTTTACTTATCGTTTTTGTTTTCTTCGTATGACTTTTAATCCACCACATAAGGCGATTGAAAATGTCAGCTGTGTTGTTGCAAGTGTTTTTTCGTAAAAATTCTGCGGATTTTGCGATTTTGGAATTTCAATAAACTTAATTTAATGCAAAAATATTGTGTGAAAGTAAGAAAATATGCATTTTATATTACATTTAGTGAAGTGTGTGCAAAAATATAAAACATGCGTTGCTTATGCGGTGGAGTGGTTGGTGAAGTTGTTGCAGCAGTTGCAAAGCTGGTTAAATAAATCAAAAGTGTTGCTATTTAACAAAAGAGTTTTATATAATTGTTTTTTGCCGGCTGATATAGTTTTAGAACAAAATGTATGTGAGTTAAAGCAAATTAAAAATTCTGCTGTTTAAGTGAAATTATGAAAATGCAAGCAAACATTGTCAGCTGGTATTGTTACTAGAGTTGTATGTATGTACATATATGTATGTATATGTATGACCAGAATGTACTTTTATTTGCTTATATGCTCTATTTAGTACAAAATGCAAACATGCATACATACATACATATGTACAAGTATGTATATTCATATGTACATATATTTAATTGCTTTGTAAAAATTTAAATTAAATGTGAGTACGTACATACATACATATGTGTATCTGGATAAATAATAATACACATGTACATACTATATACAGTACAGCATTTAATATAGCATAAAAGCTTAAGTAAAAAGTAGAATTCTTATCTAGAGATTCTTATTTTGATCGGCCAGTTTGTATGACAGCTATATGATATTTAACCGGGTCTCTGCCGTTGGTTTCTGGTCGTTATAACCTTCACGGTGAACTTATTATTGGGTAGTCGAAAAAGTCTTTTCGTATTTCTAATCAAACTTCAACTTATTTTTGTTTCATTTATAATGAACTTTGATGAACCAAATATGTATCATTTTGTTCGACCACTTTTTGCCATTTTTCCGTTAGAGATATTATTCAATCAGTCTAAAACGTTTCTGGTTTCTCGGCGAAAAACTGCGACAAGCAATTTTCACAGGCTTCCTTTGAAGCCAACTTTACTTAATTAAGGGAGTTCTGCATCCCCTTTCTGTTGATGAGTTCTGGTCGTTTTTTTCGATTTCTTGCTTCAGTAAAATGTAGAATCTATCGTTCGACCAGGCTGGAGTAGCCCATAGTGGATAATTCCTTTTCAATACCATCAAACATTCAGCATAAGCTTTCGAGGCGTCAATCCTGGCTTTGCGACCATTTGTTGAGCTTCACCACGCTTGAACCATGATCATTTTCGCACATTATTGCTTCAGAAGTGGTTCGATTTCATCTCGTTTCAGCAAAGAATGACAGATTTTAATTCGGTCAATTAAATTTTCCACAGGCAATTCATGTGGTACCCAACATCGAGCTTCTTTGTTCTTCTTTATGTCGCTATCAAGGCCAGTCAAGACTGTTATGAGATCGGAGCTGACACAAAAAGGCAAGCCACGGGAAATGAATCAAAGAGTTTTTATAAATTTTGTGGTCTTTATCAATATTTTATATGTAGGTGTATACATTTTTTTCATATTTAATGAATACATTAGACTTACGAGGAAAGTGAGTACTCCAACTTATCTGAAGAGTTTAAATTTGTTGTAATATTTAAAAAATATTATTTTCCAGTTTTAACCAATAAGTTAGTTTTAAATATTTCCAAAAAATAATTAGGCTTGTGCATATTTAGTGCTAAAGTTCCAAACCAATTGATTTCTTAAGTAGCCTACTCCTTTGTATTTTGGTTAAAATACACTTTAGGGTAGTAGGCTCAAAGCGCTTTGTCGATCTGTAAGGATCTTATGAAGCAGTATATACATATGTAAGTGTTTATAAGTACCACAACGGACCGAAGTTCTAAGTTGCCTATGTGAGTTCCTTCTTAGGATCGATCTTTTAACCTAACCTAACCTAACACTTTAGGGCCTTAAAACATTATCAAATTGATAAAATACAGTAGTTAAAAAAAATCAGTAACATACCGCGCCTACTGTCCGAACGATGTTAAGGACTCTTTATTTATCTTGTTTTAGGTAAAACAAGTCCCCCTGGATATTCTCTTGAAAAAGCTGATCTTTATGATCATACCACTTTGAGAGCAAATATTAATATAAACTCATTTTATACACTCAACTATGTATATCTGTAATAAAGATTGATATGAACTTATTTCTTCAAAGTTCTTTTTTGTGAGCTCTAGACCGGCCTAACGCCTTAAATCTTCAATGTTCTTACTTATTACACTCGCTTTAAAGATACCAAAACTATATTGTCATCTATCTCATAAGAAGTGTATTTAAGAAACCGGTTCTAATTGCATAAAGTGTTACATCCGGTGATCTGTATCATTGAAATCTGGCAGTTACAAATAATTTCAAAGAATGGCTCAATAAGTAATGTGCCGCATTTAATTAATGTAGCACCTGAGGTCTTTTACCAATAATAGCCACTGGTTTGGCACAATTCAATGCTATTCTTTAGAGTTTTGCCGTTGTACACCAACAACATTGTAGCATTTACTTTGTGTTTTTTTCTGAGCAATTAAGGCATTTAGGCGCCCAAGCGTTCAGCAGCTCTGATTTTTTCACCAACAAACTTGCCTTACTTTCTTACTCATTAGTCAATTTTGAGGCATCATTATCACACTTCCCTTTCACTATGCGGTAGGCAAGCGCTTTTTGTTTTCCTCTACACTATTTACTTCAAGACTACGCTTTATTAAAGATGAAATTATGCTCTATGCAGTCAAGTAAATATGTAAATGCTTTGCGATTTGCTTGCGTTCCAAGTGGGCTATTGCTACCTGCGGAGTGAATGTTCAATACAATGCGGCAACGGCACATAGCGGCGCAGAAATGTTCAGTTATGCAAATTATTTGGAGAGATAATGGCGAGTAGTCAAAATGAATGAAAAGAAGTGTCAAACAAATGTTGTGAATTTCAATGAGTTACGAAGTTTCGAAAAAAATAAGAAATTGAATTGCCATTCTAAAATTAAACCATACAACTTTGCGAGCTAATAAGATTATTAAGGCAGTTAGTAAGGTGAAGCGTAAATAAAAATAAGAAAAGAACGTTAACTTCGGCTGCTCGGAAAGTATATGTAATACCCTTCACAGATTCTTGTATTATAGCATAAAAAGATCTTTACCTCGATTTAGATCGATCAGTGTGTAAGGCCACTATGTACTAAAGTGATCCGATCTGAACAATTTATGCGGAGATTGTAGCCTTTCTTTGAACAATAATGCATGCTGAATTTCGTGAAGATATCTTGTCGCACTCTTTCGTCCGACCATATTCTACAAAGAATCTGATGCATGCTCCTTATCAGTTCTTCGCCGCCGTATTTGAATAGCTCGGCCGGCAAATCCATCGGCTCACCGCTTTGTTGTTCTTCAGACGGGTAATTGCTATTCGAACCTCTTTATCGGGCAATGGAACGTCCGCTCCATCGTCATCGATTGGGGACTCGGGTTCATCATCTTATCGTGTATGATTTCACTGCCATTCAGCAGGTTGGAGAAGTGTTCCCTCCATAATTTTAGTGAGCTCTGGGCATCAGTCACTTGATCGCCTCTGGGGGTTCAACAAGAGTATGCTCCGGTCTTGATACCTTCTGTTAGTCGCCGCATCTTTGTATACAATTTTCGAGCATCACCCCTGTCGGCCAGCTTGTCAAGCTTTTCGTATTCACGCATTTCATTTTTTGTCTGCAAATGCGTCTTTCTTCCCTCTTTAACTCTCGGTATCAAGCACGTGTTGTGGTCGATTGCAACGTTGCAAGGCAAGCAGTCTGTTTTCTTTCCACTGCGACACCTCACTCCTCATCGTAGCAGCTGCTTTTTTTCCCTTTTACGAAAACCAATGGTTTCGTTTGTAGCTGTACGTAAGGAGCTTGAAGTGCCGTCCAACAGTTCCCTTATACCGAGATGCTGATGAGTGGCCTCAGAGAGCAGGAGTGCAAGTCGGGTAGAAACACGTTCGGCTGGCTCTTGTGATTGCAGCTTCTCGACGTCGAACCTTCCTTGGGTTTGTTGACGTGCGTTTTTTGCTGCATGTCTAAAACACTTGAGACGTGTCTTCCATCCATCACAACATGATCGATCTGTTTGGTGGCTGATCGATTCAGATATAACCAGGTAGCTTGATGAATTTTTCTATGCTGGAACCTAGTACTACAGATAACCATATTTCGGGTCACTATTTTGACATCATGGTGGGGGCAGCTCTCATAGCTGCGCTTCAAGCGCTCACAGAAGACATCTTTGGTCATATCGTCCTCCTCTTCCGTCGAGGTGTGGGCGCGAATCAGCGATGAGTTAAAGAAGTTCACTTTGATGCGGAATTGTAGCTAGACGTTCATCCACCGGGGTGAATGGCAGTAGTAAATGCCATATGGACCTAGTCGCCTCAGTCCTTGTCCCGTCCATCGCATTTTTTGAACGGCAGTGTTGACAGCCTTTACTCTAACGAGGACATCTACCAGCTGGGCAGCGGCACTTTCCCAATTAAGGGACCAAACATTTCAGGTCCCTTAATTTGTAATGTTTAACACGTTTTCAGGGGTCGTCATCGAAAGGAGGGTCACTCTTCCGAGACTATTTTATTCTTTTCATTAGTAGTCTTAAACCCGGGTTCTAAATCCAGCGCATAACCCTTTGGTGGGGATTTTTCGCCTTCTTAAAGGTATGTTTTTGGGCTACTCAGAGGTTACTTGTTCTAATACCGGAAGTGAACTGCTTGAGCCATATGTAAAATAATCGTTTCTGGCCACTCCCAAGTGAATGTCACTCAGAGAACTTGCCTCACTTGCGTGACTTCTACACATGGCTCCATCCTCCATACTTGCATTCTATACATAAGTAATTCTAAAATACTTAAGTAGACTCAACTGCAATGATATATGGTATATGTATGTTCATATTTTTATTCAAAAGGCGGTAATATTTAGATACATACATATGCATACCCAAACAGCCACTACAAAAGAACTTCCTCTGCCCACACAAGCAGCGCGCCTGGAAACAACCGCGGATCTGAGTTATTATTTTTTACTCATTTGTGTACAAATAAATGCAGCGATTAAATGCCAATGCCTATTCATTTTATATGGATTAGGTGATGTATGTACATATGTATGTATGTACACATTTGTATGTACTTTATGTACATACTTCTTAACCCACTCTGCTTATAAAAATGCTCGCGTACGTACCAATGAGTGCTTGTACGGGCAAATAAAAATAATTAGTCTTATTTATTATTTCATTTACATGACCATTTTGGTGTCTTAAGACATTACGTTTGAGCAGAAAGAATAAATAAATTGCGCAAACTGTGATAAGACATACTTGCTACTATGCTATGTTAGGGTGTGACAATTTTTGGCGGAAAATACATAAATTTCATAGAATTCATGAATTGGAGGCAAAGTGAGTATTATTCTGTCAACTGTTTCAATGTTATATAATATTTTTTGTCAGACTTATCTTTTATAATGGAATTACAGAGGGTTTAAAAAATTTTCTTTACCAATAAATCCTCATTTCCGGTATATATTTGAATTGTAGGAAGGTATATATCAGATTCTCTCCTTTTTAGAAAAAAATATATACTATGTATTTGAGACACTCCCTTATTAATACAGCAGTAAACTATTCTGAGACCAAAAAAAAACCAAAGGTACTGAAACTGACGTTCTATAGCAGGTAGGCCTACTTGTGTTTTAATTATAAACTAACAAACTTAATAAAAAGAAATCTAGAGCAATTAATTTACCATTTAGAAGCTATGAAGCTAAAAGTGATCACCCTAATGCCATGCATATGTATTTGCGCAAATAAATCAAAAGTGGTGTATATTTCAAAACAATGAACTGACCAGGTATATACTATATGTATGTACATACATATACTATTTGCGTTTAACATTCTAGAGCTGAGCTCATAGACAACAATGCCGTTAATTAATTTTGAAGCATAATAGTTTTGAGTGGGTGTTGTGTATTAAAAACTCTAATGTCAACATGACAGCCTACGTTGGAGCCGCACTCGATAAGGGGGAAAGCCTACACTGTCTGTTTCACTGTCTGCCATAAATATACACACACACATATAAAATTAAGCATGCATGTGAAAAAAAGTGATTACCCGCGGCTTAAAGGTAGTAAATACAATTGAGCGATCGGCCTTAACTTGGGAGTTGAAGTTTTGGTAGCGGTTTGGCTGCCACGCATACACATACATATGTGTACATATAGGAGTATTTACCCACGCAATCCAGCGCTCCTCGGTCATATGTTGATCTCATTTATTTACTTGTTTTATTGTTTTATTGACTTATTTCATTTCATTTATTTATTTTCTCTTTTCATGACCAAAAATTTCGATTTCATTTGCTTGAAAGTGAAAAAGTCACATACTAAAAATTCATTAAAATCAAGAAAGCCAGAATACCCTTCACAAACCCAAAAGATTTCTTACAAGAACTTGGGTTTGAACGTTCGGTTTGTAAGGCAGCTTTAAGCTATAGTGGTCCGATCTGAACAATTTCTTTGGAGATTTTACCGTTTAGTCAATAATCTGTGCCAAGTTTCATGAAGATATCTCGTAAAATAAGAAAGGTTTCCTTGCAAGAACTTGATCCTGATCCTTCAGGTTATATGAGAGCTATATGCTATAATGATCCGATTTAAATAATTTCAATATATAAATGGTGATCCAATTTGAGGTTCCTTCCGTTTTTAAGTAAAAAACACAGTAACTTCAAATTGAATGGGGAATCTTTACTGTCATTCGAAAGAACATTGTTTGGCATTTATTTTTTGAAGATTATCTCTTTCATATGTTGGCCGCGGCTACGTCTCACATGGTCCATACGTTGAGTCCAATTTTGACTCGTCCGCCCATTTCGACTGCTAACTGGCGAATGACACGCGTGATGTTTTGCTCCAAGGCCTGAATCGAAACGGGTTTGTCCGCATAGACTTTAGACTTTACATACCCCCGCAGGAAAAAGGTGTGATATCCTACCATATTGGTGGCCAATCCACTGGCCCAAAACGTGCAATTGTCTGCTCACCGAAGCGTTCTCTCAATAAATCTTTTGATTGATACAATGTGTGGGAAGTGGCGCCGTCTTTTTAAAACCAAATGTCGCCGAGATCGAGAGCTTCAATTTCAGGCGTCAAATAGTCGGTTATAATGGCGCGATAACTTTTTCCAATGACAGTTACGTTCTAACCGGCATCATTTTTGAAGAAATATGGACCGATGGTTCCACCAACCGTTTTTTTCCTGCATGAAATAGCAGCTCTTGAATCTCTGCAGGTTGCTCTTCGTCCCAAATGTGGCGGTTTTGCTTATTTACATTACCCATTAAGCTAGAAATGGGTCTCATCCTTGAATAAAATTTGGCTCGAAAATGTCAGATCTTCTTGGAAGTTTTCAGGAGTCCATAGAGCAAAGCGATGTCACTTGGGAATGTCGAGTGGGTTCAGTCCTTGGCACAAGCTTCTTTTTGTACGCTTTCAATTGAAGATTTCGACGTAAAATGCGCTAAATCGTACCATACGTCAGTCAGAGATGCTGCAAACGGCGCCCAATCGACTCTCTACTTTCTTCGTGTACACTCTCAGCTACGGCTGCTATATTTTCTTCACTGCGTGTTAGACGTGATCTATTCGGTCGAGTATTATCCAATAATGAATGCTGGGCCTTAAGATGACAGCTTGACACGACGCGTGATCTGCCAAAAAAGGCTATTGGAAAGAGTAACTCTTATCTTAAAAGTAACCGTTATATTCTTTTGGGTGTTAAAAATTTCGTTGAAAATCTGTTTAGGATATAATGAATGTTGTAATATTTGTGTAAAATTTTACAATATCAAAAATAAACCCTAAATTCCTTTTTCGCTGCATTCTCCATCGGAATTGTGGATAAAAATGTGCCAGGCAACATTAATCAATGCCCTCGAATGCCATTTCTAATGCATAATCTTACACTACAATGCATTTATTTTCTCAAAGTAGATATGTACACACTATATACGTATGTACATACATATGTATGTATATAAAATGGTATATTAGCATGTACATACATATATGTATGCCCACATTCAAGTACAATTGCAACATATTTGCCCTGCATTCCGATAAAGCAACAAATCCACATTGGAAAACAAATGTCTGCACACTCAAGGCAGCACAAATTGAACTTCATATGGCATCATGCTTCAAATAAATTAAACAATTTATTCAAAAAGTCAGCTACCGCACACAATTTTACTCATAAATATTTATCTACAAACCCACTAGACGCTCTGGTGTGCCATAGGCGAGAGATATGCAAATGAATATAGTACATACATATTTATATCTACAAACATAAATTTATTACTATATACTCCTTTTCAAGCCATATCTAAGCTTTGTCACAACAACAATAGCAATAAATATCTTTATTGGTTTAAATAGTGATTCACAGGTCAACAATGAAATCCCTTCATATTAATTAATTTGTCTCCATCCACTGGAAAAGATATTTCATTCATATGTTTGCCTTCTTTCATACCGTTATTTATGTATTTATACAATGTATATATTTACATATATAGTTCGTTTGTTGTCAATTAATTAATTACACAAACGTTTTAACTGCTGCTCATGCTCTACATATAGTATGTGATTCCTCAGAGTTCTGTTAGAAATATTCTTTTATATTTTGAGCTCAATAGACAAACTCACATACGCAGTTTTTTTATCGAAAAATTGGGAATATTTGGTGGTATGTTTCAACAAGTCTGAAATTGCGCTCAATACCTTATATTAATTGACTATTTCAAGTAGTCTCTATACTATTCTTTCGAATATTAGTCGTCGAAAAAGTAATTTCGTATTTTGTCAATAGATGTCGTTGCAGTCGTATATCTCCAGTGCTACCAATCACATTGTGTCATACCATATAGTGTTGGAAGGGTGAGATTTTAAGCTTCATGTGACGCCATTTTCGGTGACACCACGGAAAAAAGCTCCGTCCGTGTTGACAGGATAACTCCTTACGGAGGCATCTAAAGTGAAAAAATAAGTGTTTTAGTTAAAACCTTAACTTAGAACTTGGACGAAGGAAAAGAAAACTGAAAATTCGATTTTTGACAGACATTTAAAAAAACACTGAAAATTTCAGTTAAAATTTCGCGACTTTCATTTTTTCAAATAGTTGTAATCAAAAAAAGTCCTTCGCCCAAGTCTTTAAGAATTGTGCCTGTGTAAAATTTCATGCAGATCGTTTCAGTAGTTCTCGAGAAACATCTTGCCAACCGACTTCAAAAACCGTGAAAAGCTCGTTCAAAGACGACGCACTTAGCCTAGCTAGCCGATTACTTGGATCAACTTGAGAATTTAGCAAAATATTCTGGAGGTGTTGTAGAATCTAATAAGACAACAAAAATTCGGTTTTTTGAAACCCTTAGTCCCATGTAGCCCCTTAAAGAAAGGGATTTTTAAATTTTTTGTTCACAAAAATCTTGCTGGGCGCCAGATTCGTTTCGTTTATTCGTTTATTATTCGAAGCCCAATTCATGGAATTTCGTTATTGTTTTAATTGATTTGGGAGATGGTGAGTCATCCACTTTTCAGCTGACTCAATCAAATAAATTAAGCGATACTCTAATTGTAATTTTTGTGGATTTTTTTAATGTTTCGCCGTAACACTCTATTTTTATAACTTACTGGCTTATGTTCTAGGGATGAAATGGTTTTTAAACAAGAAAAACGGCTGTACCGAATATCCTTCATAGGTACATTTCTATAGCATAAAGGGAACATCATAAAATTTTTTCTTATCTTCAGTTTGATCGTTCAGTTTGTAGGACAGCTATATGCTATAGTTGTCCGATCTAAACAATTTCTTCCGAGATTGTAGCAATGGTTTGGATATTCATATTTGCCAAATTTCGTAAACATACCTTGTCACATAAAAGAGTTTTCCGTATAAGGACTTGAGTAGGATCAGTCAGATCGGCGGTTCCGAAAAATGAGCAGCTGCTTGGTGAGAAAGAGTCGTATGTAAAATTTCAGGATGAGTGACTAGTTCTCGTACATACAGACGGATAGGCAAACGAGCTTGGGTAAATCGACTCAGCTCGTCACATTGATCATTCATATAAACACTTTATAGGGTCTGCGATGTTTCCTCTTGTTTATGACATCGTGGCAAACTTATGCCCTGTTGTATTCGACGTAGAATTCCAATATAATATTTTACAAAGTTTAATCAAGTCAAACAATTCATGAGAGTTGTGTGTCTGACTTCTTCAGAGTAATGGAAGCTATATTTCAATGATCTCGATTTCTCATAAGTATATATGTACATATATTTTTTAAAGAACTTGAAAGCGTGGGTATCAACTGAAGCTGGAACTAGCACAGATTCGGTTGATAAAATGTAAATAAATAAAAAATAATAATTTGTGGATTGGAAGTGTGCATAGGGACGCTTGAAGTGTATCTCAACAATTAAATAGGAAAGTAGTTTTAGCATATCAAAGCACAACTAACGGTTAAGCAGCTACGAGTCTGTTTAACACCGAAATAACTGAAATCTTACACTTGAGACAATAGTCATCTCAAAAGACCAGGTGGCTTACATACTGCGTGAAATATTGGTCCTTAGAAAGTTCTTGGCGCGATTGGTGCTGCTTCTGCACAATCAGGACAACAGGCGCAATCGTGCGATCCTTCACAGAAGCGCGAACCTATTCCGAAAAAGGCAAATACGCTCCATGGGCTCACAGTTTTTTTAGAATTTCCAAGGCACATCAGCTACTCTGGATAAGGGAAAAATCGTCACGAAGCTATACAATGTCAAATTATTGGAACGATTCGTCGACGAATTGCAGAATAAATGGGCCCAAATGGTGAACCAATATCGTTTTCTTCACATCTGTCCCGGTGGAGTATGGGGTCATGTGTAGCGGTTCACGCAAGTGAGGAAAGTTCTCTGAAAGTTCACTTGGGAGTGGCCAGAAACGATTCTTTTACATATGGATCAAGCAGCTCACGTCTTAGACCAAGTATCCTCTGGGTAGCCTAAGAACATCCGTTCGAAGGCGAGCTAAATTGAGAAGGCGAAACATCCCCTACATAGGGTTGTGCGCTGGGTTTGGGACCCGCCACGTACAAAACACTACCAATGAAAAATTACCAACAGCCTCGGAAGAGAAACCCCCCTTTTGATGACGACCATGGCAAACGAATTAAGGACAACAGGTGCTACTTCGGACTGCGTAGGCAATTGAGTAGTAAAGCCCTCTCTCGACGAACAAAAACCAAACTCTACGAGTATAAGTCACTCATAATTACCGTTCTGATATATGGTGCAGAGGCTTGGACTGATGAGCTGACGCTGCGATTTTTCGAGAGAAAAGTTCTGCGAAAGACTTACGGTCCTTTGCGCGTTGGCCACGGCGAATATCGCATTCGATGGAACGATGAGCTGTATGAGATATATGACGACATTGACATAGTTCAGCGAATTAAAAGACAGCGACTACGCTGGCTACGTCACGTTGTCCGAATGGACGAAAACACTCCAGCTCTGAAAGTATTCGACGCTGTACCCGCCGGGGGAGGCAGAGGAAGAGTAAGACCTCCACACAATTGGAAGGACCAAGTGGAGAAGGACCTGGCTACGCTTGGAATATCCAATTAGCGCCACGTAGCGAAAAGAAAAAAAACGACTGGCACGCTGTTGTTAACTCGTAAGCGGTGTCTACGCCAATAAAGAAGAAGAAGAAGAATATATTTCATAGCATCTCTGACATTTCCATTTAGATGTGTGCCTTGACTGTAAGACGACTGAGACTATTTACTAAACTAACTGTAATGGTAGAGAGTAGAAGGTTCAGCTGTAATATATGTAAGCAGTCGACCTCACAGGTCTAACGAATTCTCTCTTCCGCTCTATAAACGCGGTAATCACCAACATAGCGGATTTAGCTGCTAGGCGCAAATTATCACAGTAAGGTAAAGTGTGCTTTGCAAGGTTTTAATGGGTGCTATACTGATTAAGTTGCACGAAGGGGAGTTATGAGCACATAGTGATTATTTATGAAGTCATTTCCTTTGCCAACATGCGGCGCTTAAGTAATTGGCAGCTTTAATAAGCATGTTGAATGTACTTAATACACAAATATATATGTACATACATATGTATGTATACAAACATATCTCCCTAGTTACATATATACATATACATATTTACTATACATATAAGTATATACCGACTTCATTTCAACCCACTTCAATTATGAACATGCGATGACCTAACAACCTCAATTTGCTTTTCTTTCTTGCAATTTCAGATGAATTGTTGGACATTAGCAAAGCACTGGACGGCGTGGAGAGCAGCTTTGTGCGCTCATTTGACAGTGGCATTGAAGTTGACGAAGACTTGTGTTCGGTCAAATCGAGCGATTGCAGCGCGAATGAGTATCCGTTACGCTGCCATCTGGCGAAGTATGAAGGCTACACTTATGTGGTCGCCGAAACGCTTTCACATGATCTCGAACGCTTCCACAGAAGTGGCCGACCGCAGGCGTCTGCTGGAGGCGGTGCTGCTGCTGCTGTTGCCGCCACCACGCCAGCGACTTACAAATGCGGTTTCTGCATATTTGAGTGCAGCGTGCGGCAGGAGTTGAACAAACACTTGCAAATGCATTTGGGTGAGCTGCTGGCGCATTGTTTCGCTGCAATCTGCATAAATGAATGCATTCACTGCAATAATATTTGTTTTTGTTTTTTTCTTTTTCTCTTTATTCTTCCATATGCAAACAGGCCCGCCACAGCACAGCTGCCGCAAGTGCAATTTCGTTGGACACTTCAAGTTTCTACTGGCGCAGCATATGCGTAATGTGCACCACTGCGCCTTGGAGGGGCAAGAAGGTAGGCAGCACTTTCTAGTCACAGTACACAACGCATTTGCGCGTAATCGCTATAAATAAGTTATATTGCTTTAATACTAACACTGTGTGAGCAAACATTTTTATACCCATCGTTTCTTGTTGCATAGGGTAGAATAGTTTTTTGCATCTGACGATTGTTTCTTAAGCCATGAATTACTCTAGAAAGATACAGAGTTATGTATATCATATATCACAGTTAATAAAATGATGATAGGGATTAAATTTCTGTCTGTCCACTCGACAGTCTTTGGCCGGATAAAATTCGGTTTAATGTATTTTGTCGATGGCGTTAAAATTCCGACTGTCAATTACCCTAATATATTAGGTGTGACTTTTAACAGACTCAGCTCCTCGCACGTCCGCGATTATTGCAAAAATACAGAGCGGCAACAAAATCCTCAATAGCTAGCCGGAAGTACATTGGGAAAAGATTAAGAAACGTTGTTGACAACATATAAGACAATCGGCCGATCGGTCCTTACGGGGAAGCTATAGACATACTTTACTTCTGACTTCAACGGGATGCTTCTTGATGTCTCCCATCGAACATCTGCACGGTGAGACCCGCATGCTCTCAGTTAAGGAACATAATGCACTCCTCTCCAAGCAGTCTCTGCTGGGGTGTTTTCGTAGAAATCATTCCTGTAGTCACCTGCTTGAAGCCGAACCGTTTCCCAGGAACATCAAGCGGTCTTTCCTCAACTACGTCGACGGCATAAGACAATACGCCGACCAGACTTCGAACGCAATTAACTTCAGACATGCACTGACCGGCATTCACAGTTGAGCCATAAATAGCTTCACCGACTCCTTCTCAGTGAATGACGTACTTGGAGTCAAACCACTACCCAGCTCGAGTTGCCACGAAAATTGAGAGCGACCCTCGCGCAGCTCAAATATATGTCCAGCGTACAACGAGTCCCCACATGACACTAACCACTTCTTTGTATGCCCAGCTAACCCTACACATCTGACACCCTTCTCCGTATGTTCCAACCCCGTCGAAATGGCACGTTTCCTGAGCCTACCGTTGGATGACCTCGATGACAACTTATCTTGGCCTATGGCTAAGTCAGATTTTTATGCCGGCAATGTCGGTTTGTAAGATTTTTTTAATGAATTGAATCTGACATATTTTTCTTATAATAATATGACCATAATATAAAGATTATGGAACTCCCGGCTGACTTTATACTGCATATATCGGTTAATAAGAAGGCATTTCGCTACTAGAAAGTGAAGAAAAATTTCGATTTCAAGCTTTGAGTACTCCATATATGTATATTATACAATATATAAGGAATATGGGTATTTTCTTCCTATCCCCCGGGTCCACTTTACAACATTCTTCGCAATCTCCCAGAACGTCTAACAGCTGGGATTGGCCTGCTTTAGCCCTTCCCTACTAATTTTTTTATAGAGCGTAAGTGGAAAAAATTTGAGGGTCTCTTATCAGCTAAAGGGGTTTCTTGAACTGTATCACCACAAAAAAAAAAAATCGTGAATAATTTTTATAAACAATGCATACCTACATATGTAGGTATGTATATTTATGCATGTATTGGTTTCCTTATCACAATTCATTTGTTTACCACAGAAGTAGCGAGTATATTTGTATCCATGCTTACATATTAATATTAATTTTGACGTCATTTCTTTATTTGATTAATGTTTTTGTTATTGTAGTCAATCAAAAATGTGCCGAACGGGGTGGCGGTGATATCGCACGCGGTTACCAGGGCGTCGGCGTCGGCGCGGCAGCGGAGAGCCCCAAATATCATTGCCATTTATGTGCAGAATGTTTTGTCAATTATGATGGCTTGCAACAGCACCGAAAATCGCACAAAGGTGTGTCATTGTAGCAAATACACGCTTCATAAATAATCTAATATCGATTGTTGTTTACTGTTTCTTGCCTTTTGTAGTGTTTTGCAAATGCACCATGTGTACGTTCAAGAGTTCGACGCGTGAGAATGTTTTGGAGCATATGGCCAAAGTGCACAAGGTACTGGTGGAGCGGCGCCTAAGCGGTGAGTAAGTGAGGTGGGGTGGAAATGATAGAATACGGATACAAAAAAAGAAGATTTTATTATGAAAACTCAAAAAAAAAAAAAACAATGTATGGAAGAAGCGAGAAAGATGTGTAATGTGTTAGAATACTATTGTAAGTCTGACCCGTCTTTTTATCGGTCTGCCAAGTTTGTTTCAAAAAAGGGGAACATTTAGTGGTACAGCCTGAAAAGGGCGACTTTTTGGATTTAAAAAAAAAATATAGTTTGTTAATTGTTTTAAAATTTGAAGGGTATATTTATACACCTTTAAAGAATTAGAAGTGAAGAAAAAAAGTGTTCGAGTTACTGCTGGAGTGATTCCGGCCTTATCCATCGGTAAAATCAAAAAATCTACTAAAAGTTATTACCTACGGTCGAAAGAAAATACCAAGCAAGTATTGAATTTTACCCAAAATTATTATTTTCTCCAGCAGTACGTTGAAGAAGTTGCACAATAGGGAGTCGCCTTGTCTGAAACTCCGTTTGAAACTCCCGATCCTGACGGAGCTTTTGGTATTGCTCAACTTCAGTTTACACAGCCTAGTTTTGCGGTGATACCAAATCCAGACCTTTATGTCTTTTCTTGATGTCGAAAGCAGCTTCGAAATAGAAGAAGAGTTGGTATAGGTCTATCTTCTTTTCAGAGACCTTTTCAAGATTTTACGAATGGTGAATATCTAGTAGTTTTGCGCAGATTGTGAAGTATCCCATTTTGTGGATTGGCAGAGCACACTTAAATTCCAATCATCGGTCATACTTTCTCCCGACCATATTCTACAAAGAAGCTGTGGCTGCTCTTTATCAGTTCTTCGTCGTTGTTCTTCAGACGGGTAATTGCTATTCGAACTTCTTCATGGTTAGGCAATGGAACGTCCGTTCCATCGTCATCGATTGGGGAATCGGGTTCACCATTTCCTGGTGTTACTATGATTTCACTGCCATTCAGCACGCTGGAGAAGTGTTCCGGTCCGGTCTTGAAACCTTCTGTTAGTCGCCGCATCTTTTCGTAGAAATTTCAAGCATTATCCCTGTGGCCCAGCTTGTCAAGCCCTTTTTTGGCCTCTCACTTTTTTGTCTGCAAATGCGTCTCGCTTCCCTTTTCATCTTTCGGTATCCATTCCATCCCGCACCGTCGATCGTAACATTGCGAGGTAGGCAGTCTGTTAACTCCCCACTACGACACGGTAGTATCGTTCCAGCTGTTCTTTTGCCTTTTCCTAAAACCAATGTTTTCGTTTGAAGCCAAATTTGAAATACCAAGTCATAGTTCCCT
Organism: Bactrocera tryoni; assembly: GCF_016617805.1. Taxonomy (NCBI): domain Eukaryota; kingdom Metazoa; phylum Arthropoda; class Insecta; order Diptera; family Tephritidae; genus Bactrocera; species Bactrocera tryoni. Next base: position 18,570,350 of record NC_052501.1, on the reverse strand, counting down.
TATACCGAGTTGCTGATGAGTGCTCTCAAAGAGCAGAAGGGCAAGTCGAACAGAAAATCGTACGTCTGTCTGTCGGACGTGAAATCTTCCTTGTGTTTTTTGACGTGCGTTTTTTGCTGCACAGAGGCGGGTGCGAATCTTGGCTGCAACAAGGTAGTGGTACGAGTCGATATTAGGACCTTGGAGCGCATGCACATCTAAAACACTGGAGACGTATCTTCCGTCTATCACAACATGATCGATCTTGTTGGTGATTATTCGATCCGGAGACAGCCAGGTGCCTTGATGAATTTTCTTACGCTGGAATCTAGTACTACAGATAACCATATTTCGGGCCCCAGCGAAATCGATCAGTCTCAACCCATTAGGGAATGTTTCATCGTGGTGGCTGAATTTACCGACCGTTGTGCCAAAGATACCTTATTGTGAACTATTTGCTCCAAAAAATATGCTCGTTTTGGGTTTATCCTTTGCCTGCAATAAGCAGTGACTTTAGACTTTATCTGATCCATAAATCGAACATGTCGGAGTTATTTCCCTAAATGTTCCTTCATTTCGCTTCAAGGGTCGCTAAAGTTCTAAAAAATAAAAATAATCGGAAAATTTTGTAATCGTGTACGATATAAACGTACTCTATGTGTATTTAAATAATATTTAATAATTAAAAAGCCATACAATTTATATCTTCTACTTGTTTCAGTGAAATATATACCGCTCCAACGAATCAACGCTCAACATATGCAAGAGCTTACGCCCACAAAAACAGTAAGCGTCGCTACGGAAACGAAATTTATACCAAAGGACAATAAGTACCGCAAACATTTGTGCCAATTTTGTGGTTAGTACAACAGCACTCCCGTTATTTTCCCTCAAACACCAAAAATGTATAAAATCTTATTATTTTTTTCAGGCAAGTGTTTCGATCGACGTTTCCATTTGCTCAAGCATGAGTATGGCGTGCATCGCATCGAAATCGAACAGACGAATAGCGACGTTGATGTCGTGATCCGCACGAAATTACCCAGCTACGGAGCTGGTGGCAACTCTAGCAAGCACACGAAGCTCAAGTATTTGCGACAACGCAACGCCGTGCAGGCGGCACGTCAACAACGTTACATCGAAGATCTTGCGCTGCTGGACGAACAGCAGCCAGGACAGGATATTAGCAATAAATTTCAATGTGAAATCTGTATGGCAGTATTTATGTTCAATTTCGAATTGAAATATCATATGCGCACACATAAGACCAGCACACATACACAGACCACGGTGGGCAGGGATTTGGCTGATAAGCACACTGCCACGCCTCCGCCAACATTATCAACTGCTGCTGTTGCTGCAGCCGCCGCCGTCATTGTACAACCCGAGCCGAAGCTAATAAACGCAAGTGTTAAGGAATGTGCGGAGATAACAGTGGAAAATCGTGAAGCTGCTGACAACGGCGAGTGCGATGCGGAAAGTGATGACGATGTTGAGGTTGAAGGTGATGGTGATGGTGATGGCGATGCCGACGACGAGACTTTAAAGTTTACGCCTGACATCTCGCATAATATCGACGCCACTTTGACCGGCTTGTCCGATGGCGTGGACTTGGATTTGATGGCTTTGGTGGCGCCGCAAATGTCACCGCTGGATTCGCTGGATGCTAGCCCGGCCAGCAGCAATAATAGTTTCGATATCAACTATGATGATCAATTGTATTTGAATGATTTCGATTTGGGTCTGCTGGATTGCAGTGGCGTGTTCGCGGGTTTTTAATCTGTAAAATTAATTTTAAATTGTAGTGTATTTGTTTTTGTTTTATATATTTTTTTCGCTTGTTTCGAACGAGTTTGGAGTATTAAAATAAGAAAATTTATACCTACACGCATACAAACACAACAATATAGACATTAACACACACGCACACATACACAAATTCGAGGAGAACAAAAGTCAGAGACTGAGTCAAGTGAAAAGCAATACAAAGACAATTGTTGCAATATTTTTTTTCAGTAAATTGTATGCGCATTACGTAAACTAAATGAAGACACTTACTTTGGTAGAGCAGTGTAAATAATTTTTTAAATAAAAAAATCATAGTACGTTGAAACTCGTTGGAAAAGTAAGAAAAAATAACAAAAATTAAAGGAGAAGCAATTTATGGTTGAGCTGAGGTCGGTAGGAGCAAGCTAAGGAACGTGCTTGAATTTTTAAGGTTTACAAAGGGTTTATCTCGATTTCCGGAAAAACTACGAGTCCTAGTGAAAAAAGTTAACTGGCGAAGCTGTAGCTGATGAAATGATCTACAACTTTTGCATTAAATCATTTTGCACATAACCTCAAAATTTATATGAAAATTTTGAATAAACTACTTTTTTCTTCAATTTTTGTAATTTTTTCTTAAAATTTTGTAATTTTTTCTAAAATTTTTGTAATTTTTTCTTAAATTTTTGTAGTATTTTCTTAAATTTTTTTAATTTTTTCTTAAATTTTTGTAGTATTTTCTTAAATTTTTGTAATTTTTTCTTGCCTTTCCACCGAGTTTCAACCTGCTATGTATTTTTTCATGTTTTCCAATTTTCAAATTCTTCTTCACTGGTCTATTTCTAGTAACAGTAGCAATAATTTAATATATAAAGAATATTAAAAATCTTAGTAACCAAGTTTCAAGCACAAATATCAAAAAGTAGCAATAATTTTTACTTGAAACGCTCAAATTTTTTTTATATAATTCAAGAATATTTTCATTGTATTTACTTACAAATTTGCACAGATTTTTCTTAACTCTTTTGTATTAAGGTCTTGCAAATTTTTCATAGGCATTACTAATTTATTATAATTAATTGCAATTAATACTTTTGTCTGCCACTGCATACTTGCTAATACAACTTTTAATTCCTAAATTATTTATTTATTTTTAATTTAGTATTTTATGCTAAAATTTCCTATGTTTTAAGTATTATTTCCGTTTACATCCTTCGCCTCCATTACCATATGTAATTTATTTTTGTAATGTAAAAAAAAAACTAATTTAAAAAAATAATAATTTTGGTACCATTAATTTTTTTTACAACGTACCTTTCAATATTGCATTTCACATATTTATACACATGTGTATAACTTTCCATTTATTTGTATAAGTACTTAACCCGCAATTAATCAAAAAACTAATGATGAAATCATTTTGAAAAATATAAAATTAATAAGCATTCACAAACAAAGAAATATTTGTTTTATTTATGGAGGAAAACTTGAACTGGTATTATTTCAAATTTTCCAAAATATTATGGATTCCAGCTCGACACTTGTAAGTTAGCAATATATGTATACCCTTAGTTATACGTAAGCGCTCTGCCTTCAACCTTTAGTAATCCTAAAATGCTACAGAAGTCCGTTTTTTCAAATTCCAATGTCTTAATTGCTTAAGAAAAGGTTGAAAAACCTCAAGACAGGTTCCGGCAAATGCAAAAATTAAAAAAAAATGAATTTACGAAACTTGTAAAGTGGTTTTCAATAAGAGCGCTACAGAAACGGTTTGGGATATCAATGAAATTCTTTATTTCTGTGAAAGTGCATTCGAAGCTACTATGTATGGAACTCGATTTCTTTTGCATGGCCATCACGGTCTTGCCTGCAGAAGTCCAGAAGCTGAACCCAATTTTCGACTGCTTTCAAACATAAATAGGCCGATACTGCTGCAATTTAACGTTCCATATTCATACGATTTTCATCAATCGTCGCTGGATTGTTGGCATAGACTATAGACTTGATGTAGCCTCAGAGGAAATAGTCTAACGGCGTTAAATAGCACGACCGAGGCGGGCAGTTGACTGGGCCATTCAGCCAGAAATGAGCCTCATCGTTGTTGCTCACCCCAATTCACGATTCTGGTGGTCCAGCGGCTTCAGATATTGCGTCAATTTCATCTTGCAAAGAGGTAGGACAAGATCCTTTCGCGGACCTCACAAAGATGCACAACGCTTGAAAACGACGTGTGTTAGAGACTGATTTGGATCTTCCTCAATTGATACATTAGCTGCAGCAATATTCTCTGCTCGACGCACTTCCTCGTCTCTCTGGCACGGGAACATTTTGTACTGTGCCTGTGAATTCAAACTTTTCCACTAGACGCTCAATTGTTGATCTGACAGGACGATTACGACGAATATAAATTGGACGTGGCGCTCTTAAAGTTGAGGCTACTGACACGAATTTCGGTAGTAAATTTTATTTTTTTAAACCCAAACAGTTTGAGATTGAAAATACAATTTTCATTTCACAAAAATCGGAATTGAAAATTGGAATTGAAATTGAAAATCTATTTTTAAGTACAAAATTATTGATTAATAAAAATCGCAACCCTGCTTTAAGCCATTATACAAACAGTGTTTAAATTATTAACTCGGAACTTTCAGCAAGATGGCTTTAGACTAAATCGCTTAACAGCAAACTGTATATTTCATCTAACGGTTTTTTTTTGCATCCTCTTTGCATACTCCATGTTCCAAATAACGGACTTTTTTTCTCTACCATTTGAATTCAAATGCACTTATCATAGACAAAAACCTCAAAAAATCACTCAATTCACATTTGAAAACAGATATGCCTTCCTTTTCACTCATAATCATAATATGCAGATGTGCAACAAGTGGCTAGTAATAAAGAATATTGCCATATTTTTGCAATATATAGTTAATAAAATTTACATACATTCCTAAAACACCTTAAAGTGTCAACATCAATCATTTCCGCCTCCATAACAGCAATTTTAATATATAAAATAAACGATTTCCTACATTAAACAAACGCCATCACATTTATATACGCATAAAAAGTAATAAGCAACCAGCTGGCAGCCACTTCAAACACTTTTCACTCATTCGGAGCGAAAGAGACAACACTAGTGCGCCTCCTATTAGTTAATTGCTCAATGCTTGCGGCGGCCACTATAGCAAAGAAAGCATCATCAAACTAGTTTCAGTTTAGTTTTATCCGTTGGACAAGTAAGTGTGTAGTGAAAAGTAAAATTCGTGCATGATTCCCGATCGGTGCGCTAGTGTGTCGTCGTCGCCATACAGTGTCGCGTTCAGTGTGTTAGTAAACGAAATTTAGGCAGAAAACAGTTGGTTAAATGTGCAAAGTATGAAATTCAATTAGAATTAAGTCATTTCATAACAAACGAAACGAAATGATTGCATATTTCACGCGTAGGAAAAAATAACAGTACTTTGCGAAGTGCATTCGCCGCTAGTAAATGCAACGAAAGTGCATAGGCATTCGCAGTACAGCAACAAGAAGCAAAACAGCGAATGGACTCTTTTCGTGGTGTTTACTTTGTTGTTGTTCTTATTACGTGAATGCGTTGCGGTTTGAAGGTGTTTGCATGCGTTAAATGCGGGTCGCCTACTATTGTGTGTGCGAGTTTGCGTGTATTTGTGTTGAATTCGTTGATGTGTTTCTAGTTTGAGTCATACCTGCGGAAAAAGAAACAAATTCCAACGCAGCGCAAAGCAATTGTAAGCCAAGTGGTGAATGAGTGTGTGCAAAACAGAATTGTAGAATTAAAAGTAAATAAATTATTAAACAAATGGCAATTGGAAATAAAATAAAAATAAAAGAGTAGAGTGATGATGAATTAGTAAACACCGGAAATGATAAAAGTGACACACCGATCTCAGTACATACTAAGTGCTAATATATCTATGTATGTATGTGTATGTGAGCAAATGCAATTAGAAAGCAGTAACAAAGAAAGTCTAAAGAAATGCTTGCAACGATCTGCGCTATTGCTATTTATTTACCTTTGTTGACGTAGGTCAATAACTTATTGAGTTGTGTCGATGATATTAAAAAGCATAAGTAAGTTAAGTGTGCACTAAAAAACGTGAAGAAAAGTAAGAAATTAATTATTTGAGCTATTCAAACGTACAACAAACAAAACAATCAATTCAAGCAACAATAGAAGTAGAAGGTACGAACAAGATAAGTATAACAGCAGCGCGATAACAACAATTGTTACCGGACATTTCTAACCAGCACTAGGCAGAGAGGTGTAAAGTGAAGTCAGCATACGAAAAGTGGCATCAGCGGCAAACACAACGAGCTGTTTACACGCACACCTTTGCACATATTGCTACTTCCACTTTGTTCGCATTCTTGAATTTTTGCTGTCCGTTGCCAGCAAGTCGCATACATGAACTTGGTGCGACTGTGTGCCGGCAGAAAGCAGGTTTTCCTATAGTGGAAGGTAGGAAGATATGTAAAAAGTAATTACAAGCAACATACATACATATGTACATATATATAGATGTATTAATGTGCATTTGCGCGTATGTGTAAATAAAAGAAGTGAGATCAAGTCGTAGATCAAAAAGGGTAACGAGTAGAGCGGTGACAGTTGCAAGAGAAAACGAATTGTGCAGAAAATTTCCAAGCCAATTAGTGTAAATGTTAAGAAAATATAAAATTAAATAAATACTAGTGCATTTTTCTGTAATTGCAGTGCGTTTTTTTGCGAGTGTAAAGAGTGCAACATAATTAACCGGTAGTGTTTTACCGCAATCTTGTGCTTGCAAAGTTGTTCAACGACTTTGCAGTAGTTTTCGACAATTTTTAGTGAAATCGTGCTGTGCCACAATAAAAAGCGCACGACTTGAACGGAATTCAACGCAAAACCACTACAACACTTTTGTGCAACAGCAGCATTAACAACAACCAAGTTTATACAAAAAAAGACTACCAACGTAAAGCATTTGCCAAAAGTTCTGACTACGGCAGCACCTACTTTTGGGCACTTCAATTCGAGTGCATAGCCAGCTGCACCTACGTTTGCAAGCCGGAAATGCCAGCGTGCTAAGTAACTTGTGAAAGTCGCCAACTCCTTTGTACTGTGCTTTTGAGTGCTTGGTTGCATACATATACTAAATCCTTTCACATTGTGCCGACTTTTAGTGTTTTCTTGGAATATTGAGTCAGCCCTACATTTGTGCGTTCCTAGCGTTGATTCATCTTAACTGGGCAATAAATAAACGACATCTACAGAACGGAAGCTGCCGCACTTGCAACAATTGCAGTGGCATATTTCTTGACTGCTGACTTCGTTTTCCTGCGGGCAGTGGATAGCGCTTTTTAAGCTGTATATCCACATATCATTTTCTGTCCCCAACTTTTTAATGCAATAATTATGTCATGGGATCTTGTACGCGACGACACTTTATGCTGTCAACATGCTTGCTGCAAATGGTAAGTTTTCAGAAAAAATATTTACCAATATACATATGTATGTACATATGTATGTGCAAATGAGTATATTTTTTCTAGGTCATTTTTAAAGAGCGTATATACATACATATATACATATGTATCTATGTTTTGTAATTAGCAATGAAACATCGGTTTAAGTGCTTTCAATGAGTTTTATGCAATAAGAATTATTAAGCGCGTATAAGAGTGAGTGGATAGCAGATGTGTGTATATAATTATTATAATTATACGTTTTCGAAAGGGCGATAATATGCTTTAATGAAAACAAAAGGTGTTAGATTTTGTTGTCTAAAGTTTAGATTCGATTAGAAATAATAATATTTGAAAAAATAATATTAATAATAATACTTTGATCAAAATTTGATAAAGCGAAAGTGAAAAAAATCCTTCCTTATTCTTTTACCAAAATCTGTGAAATTGAAAACATATTTTTTAAATGCTAATAACTAATGCTATTAGAAAAATTAAAAATTTTTGTTTTTATAAATAAATAATTAAAAACAAAAGACATAAAATTTGTCTGCGCAGAAATTATATTACACTTCACAAGTGGATTTCTCATGGCATAAAAGAGTATAAGATGTCTTTATCCTGTTTGTAACTCGTCAGTTTGTATGACAGCTATGTATATGCTATATTACTCCAATCGGAACAGTAGATTTGCAGATTACACCGTTGCCTTGGAAAATAATCCATATCAAATTTGGTGAAGTTATCTCTAAGTTCGAAAATCTTTGTATTAGGTATGTGGGAGCACGATTCATCCAATTTTTGACACACAGACATATCATTTTCAGGAAAATATTATCTCTGTACTTCAATTAAATATCTCCAAGATTTGAAATGTAGAAAATCTGAAAAACTGAGCCTCTCATATCACTACTTCTTCCAAGGTCGATTATTATATATGTATATCATATATGTACCTATAGTTCTAAGTTTGTCTGATTATGTGGACACAAAATTAATGGTTGAGGATCATTTTTATATATCTCAAAAAATAAGTTAGTTAAATAAATATTTCCGGTAATTCCATTTACTTGTTATAAATATTTTTTTATTACTTGTGATGACGTAGATTCGCAGTTCCAGCGCGATATCCATTATCAGCTTATCGAATGGGAATTATATACACTGTTTTTTATACCCTGAACAAGGTATATTAAGTTTGTCACGAAGCTTGTTACACCCAGAAAGAAGCGTCGGAGACCCTATAAAGTATATATATAAATGATCAGTATGTTGAGCTGAGTCGATTTAACCATGTCCGTCCGTCCGTCTGTTTGTATATATACGAACTAGTCCCTCAGTTTTTAAGATATCGTTTTGAAATTTTGCAAATGTCATTTTCTCTTCAAGAAGCTGCTCATTTGTCGAAACTGCCGATATCGGACCACTATAACATATAGCTGCCATACAAACTGAACGATCGGAATCAAGTTCTTGTATGGAAAACTTTCACATTTGACAATGTATCTTCACAAAAGTTGGCACAGGTTATTTTCTAGAGCAACAATGTAATCTCCGAAGAAATTGTTCAAATCGGCTTACTATTTACTATTTGGTATGGATTATTTTCTAAGGCAACAATATAATCTCCGAAAAAATTGTTCAGATCGGATTACTATAGCATATAGCTCCATATAAACCGAACACATAGTTACTAAAAGAAATTTCACCTGTGAAGGGTATATTTGCTTCGGTGCAGCCGAAGTTTACGTTTTTTCTTGTTTTTATTACGTTTTATTTGTATTTATTTTTGCAAAAGTGAGTAGTAAAAATGAATGAAAAGGAAACAAGTTGAGAGCATTAACACCTTTAATTCAATTAGTGCAAATGAAAGTGATAAAAATAGGTCGCTAAATGGACAGGCAAACAGAAAAATGTGTAGTGCCTATAAAATTTGTTGTAATCGTGCTTTAATGCGTACGTTTAAAGACTTGTTGTAAACGTATTTAAGAATTTATTTTTTTTCCTGCTTCTCCTTGATCTTTGTGGCGCAATTTAAAAGTTTAATGTAGCTATGAGCTTAAATAGTGGAGATTTTAACGTATGTATATTGTCTTACTGCTTTTGTTGTGATGAAACAGCCGTAGGGACTAACGTAAAAAATATTTATTTCTGAAATATTTGTTATGGAGTTTCTCATCATTTGTCTTCACTACCAAGTAAAGCTGCGCAAACTGGAATAAAACCTTCGTACCTCAAACCCTTTAACTTCCACACTCTTTAACAACATTTTCTGCACAGAATGCAAGAACATGCAGTGCCTGCAAATTTATTTTAGATTAAAAAAAATTTCGTATTCAAGTGTTGAAATGTTGAATTGCATAATCACTTTAAGATCGACAACACAACTTGCGGCATTGGCGAACGCTTTTCGTTGCAAAATTGCTGCCGTCAGATGAAAATGCTTAAAACCGAGATAAAACCAAAGTGGGGGAATTCCATACATACACACACAAATGCCATATGCAACACTAAAGGCAGCCGTAGCTGCGCGGTAGCTTCCATATTGGAAGTATATCCAGCAAGTTGCTTGCCAACAACCGCAGGAACCCATAAGAAGACATGATTCTGCAGATAAATATACATAAGTACATGTATGTATGTGTATGCGGCAACTTTTACACAAATATGTAACGCTGACTTTCTATATATTGCATTATGGCTGCATGCTGCACGTGTGTGTCCGTTGCGCGTAATGCACAGTTGGCAAGCTGCTGCAGCGCCATAAAGGCAAGAAGCCACGCTACAACTGAGACTGAGAACCAACCAACGAAAATCCCAAGGAGATTTTCCAACAATCTTACATATGTTTGGATGTGTTGGATTGTTTCTGTCCTTGTTGTTGTTGTTGTGCCATATGGCGTGTTGCGGCGGCTCCTACTTCAGTTGCTTGTTGCAATGGCTGGCGTTGGTATGGCAGTTGAAAATAATCGGTTATAAATTTTCCATAAGCAAGCTTTAAGGAGCGTCGTCAAGTACCATGTGTAGAAATGTGCTCGTTTGTGTCCTGTAGACATTTGTTGGATGCTCAAAACTGGTTTGAAGACGCGACAATTTGTAATAATCTACTGACATGACGATGAAGTGTTGTTAAAAAGTAGAAATATCAAAAATGTTAAGCAGATAATAGATATTGATTTGGCTTAAGCGGTTACATGGGTTTCATCGGGTAAAAAACAGCCTTTTTTCAACAATTTTTTTCTCATATAGAATATGAAATATTTTATTAGAATTTTCCATTATTAAAAACATACACCATAAATAAAATAATTCTGAAATTTTTGAAAAAAAAAATATTATTTTAAATTCGCCATTGCGACGCATAAAACTGAAAATTGGATTTTTGGTAGACATTTTTACAAACACATGAAAATTTTAGTGAAGAAATTGCGCGAAATTTTTTCCAAACAGATGCAATCAAAAAAAAAATCCTTCGTCCAAGTCCTTAAGATTGTATCTCAAAGATCTGTGGAAAAGTTCATGAAGATCGGTTGAGTAGTTTTCGAGAAATCTTGCCAACCGACTTCAAAAACACAGTTTCGAGAAAAACGCTTTTAAAGACGGCGCACTTAGCTTAGCCAGGCCCGAGGGCACAAGCTCTTAAGGCTGTATTTCGGAAACTATTATTTGGACAATATTGTAGATTCCCTTCTAGATAATAATCTCTTCAACAGTAATACCCGGTCGTATTTTAATACAAATCTTCGACTTTTCCCTTCCAAATAGGCTCCTAAGCCAACGCAAGCAAGCCAATTTTCCATAAACATGCGAAAGCTTCGGGTGGGACGGTCTTCAATGCCTTCTGTGAAAGTTTGGTTTATCGGTTTTGGATCATTTTTAGGCATTATTCGCTACTTTTTGAGACAGTTTCGTCGTCATGAGAATTTAGCATTGCATACTTCATATCCTAAACATGAACCAAAATGTGTTGAGTCGACTCATAAGTAAGATATCTGTTATAACTCTATTGATAACGCGACAAATTTTTAGCACAGTATTCTCAACTTTTTCGATCAAACACAGTTGGATCGGTGGAATAACAGCTACTGGTAGGCAAAAATCCGGGTCAACTCTTGATATCGAAGCACTGGATGTTGTGACACGTGTTCATTGCCACCCATTGAATCCCGCTCATTTAGCCCCTCCCTCAATGTGGTCCGACCCCGTCGTAACAACAACTTTTCTGGCCCTCGCGTTAGAGGATTTCAATGAACATTTACTCGTGCATTGCGAACTAGACAAGCTACAACTACAAAAATAGACAAAGACTACAACAAAAACACCACCAATAGGTCCACCTGGACCTATTACTGTCGGGGAAGTTCATATTAGTCAGATCCATGTGTGGTTATGGAGGTCGGTTTCTGGATCTGTCACTGAGTCAGACTGATGTCTGAATTAAAATTACAGCAACTAACTCACCAACTGTAAATTTTTATCGCAAAATATATTTTATAAATAAGACTGATCCAATTAGAAATAATTATTCTTAATTAAAAAAAATTATTTCACTTTTCTATTCCTCATCGCCTATCGGATTTCATCCTTATTGGTACTAGTACGAAACTAGAAAAAATTGTTGCAGCGATAAAGTTTGAAAATGCGTACCACTTTTGGTACTCAACTGTACTGAACCCAACCAGCTTAGAATGTGTGCCTCTCTCTGCAGGGTATATGCGTGTGTATCGCGTTTGGGAAATGCAAGCGGCGGCTGTGGATATTGAATTGCTTGGGCGACCTTCGGGGATTGCGCCTCCCTGCAATTTATTGCATTTGTGAAACCAGTAAAAAAATTAATGTGCTTTAGTGCATTTGTTGTTGCTCAATGCACGCAAAATATGGAAATTATACATACATATACATATATATACATATGTATATATATATATGTATGTGTATATACAAACATGTAAATTTGTGCAAATTTTGCATTTTAACTGCGAAAATATAGAAAGTGAATTTGCAGGTTTAGCAGAGATTACTCTTAAGCAAGGACTACAGATAATTGCAGATCTGCAAATCTGCCAAATTATGGCGAAATTTGCTTCTAACACCCGACCGTTATTGTCAGTGGAAATTTCACATAAATAAAATTGCAAAATTTGCATGCGAAATTTATGTTTTACTTTCTACGAAGCACGCAGCGCAAAATAAAAGCATTTTTTTCGTATTCTACTCTTACTTCGCTTTGTGTCCCATTCAATGGCTGGCAATAGTGAAAGCCGCATAATCGTTCGATCGCCAGCAAATTGCTGAAACCGGCCAAGCAAAGCGAAGCAAAACGAGATAACAACGCTGAAGAGTGGCCGAGGCGCTAGTAAAAGCAAAAGCAAACGAGTTAATAAATTATAAATAAAAATAAGTGCAATAAAAATCAAAAATCATACTCGTTGCATGTTTTGTTGTTGCTGTTTTGCATAAAAACATCAACTAAGCGACGCTGCATCGCTGACAATGCAACGCACGGCAAAAATTAAATAAAATTCAGTTGCAGCAGCAGCAACAACAACATGCTGCAAATGTGGTTGCAACAGTTAGGCAGCCAAACCGGCGTGTCTGCATGTGGCAACACATGTCGCTCACTCGTTTGCTTGCCGCTTGACAGTTTTTGCGCTGTGGTGTCTTTTGTTGCCGATTTTTAATGTATTTTTGCAGACGTTCTTTTATTAGAAAAAATGTACACCCTGAACGCTCAAATTTTGCACACATACTTTACTCTCCAAGAGGTTGCTTATTTGTAGGAATTGCCGATATCGGACTACTATAGCATATAGCTGCCATACAAACTGTTCAGGCAAAATTAAGTTATTGTAGGAATAACTTTTTTATTTGACAAGGTGTCTTTACGAAATTTGACACAGATTAGTATTAAGGCCAACGCTACAGTCTCGGAAAATAGTTCGCAGCACTGTGGCATATAGCTGCCATACAAATTGGCCGCTCAAAATCAAGCCCTTGTATGGAAAACTTTTTTATTTCGCAAGTTATCTTCACAAAATTCCGTCAAGATTATTTCCTTAAGTATTTTTACAATCTCCGAAGAAATTATTCAGATCGGAGCACTATAGCATATAGCTGTCATACAAAGTGATCGATCAAAATAAAGTTCTTGCATGGAAAACTTTTTTATTTCGCAAGTTATCTACACAAAATTTGGCGTAGCATATTTTTCAAGGCAACGGTGCAATCTCCGAAGAAATTATTCAGATCGGAGCACTATAGCATATAGCTGTCATACAAACTGGCTGATAAAAATCATGTTAAAGATATTTTTTATACACTTTTTTGCCATAAAAAATGCACCTGTGAAGGGTATAATAGTTTCGGTGCAGTTATATCTTCTTTTTATTCATAAATATAGATATGTGTGTATGCTTGCATATATTCTATGCTTTGTTGCTGACTTTGCCTGCCCTGCGGCAGTTGATAATGCCCGCTATTCGCTTGCTTTTTATGTTTTGGCGGATCAATAGATGCACTCACACATACATACATACATAGATATGCACAGACAACATACATATTATCCTTTGTATGTATATGGCGCTGGCTGCCAACAAACTGCCTGCTGCTGCAGCAATTTCTGCTGATGCGCCTGACGAGCAACTTGATGTTGTCTTCAATTTGATTTCATTTTGTTGTTGTTGTTGTTGTAGTTAATATAGCGCTTCACTGCGCTACTGCCGTTTTTGTCATCGATGCTGGAACTGTATTTTTTCGTTGTTGTTGTTGTCACGGCTGTAACGTTGTTGTAGTTGCTGCCACTGCTGTGGTTTTTGTAGTTGTTGTCACTACTTTAATTTCTGTTGTTGTTGTTGCTACATCTGCAGTTTTTGTTGTTTCTGCTTCTGCAGCTTATGATGGACCTCATTTCGCCCAAGCGTTGCAATTCAGTGGCTCTCAACTCTGGCCACAACTCGCAGTATTTTAGTGGCTGCTAAGCGAGTTGTGCTGTTACTTTTATTGCAAAAAAATACAAAAACAACAACAAGCAGCTAATTTTGTTGCGCGTTTTCTATATACACTATTTCAACTACATGGGGGCCAAGTGCAATTCGCTTGCAACTCATTGCTGCTGCTGATTGTCTGCACTGCTGCTACTTGCAACAGTAAATTTGCTGCGGTTGACAACTGAAATGTCGCGTTTCACGTGCTTTGTGTGTCAGCAAGTCGAGCGGCTGATCGAAAGCTGGCGGCTGAATGTGTGGAAATGCAAAATGAACTCACTTGTTTGGTTTTATATTGAGTTTTATTTAAATTTCTTCATGCATATTTCACACTTCTATTTTTTACATATGTACATAAGTATGTATGTATGCATCTTTATAAATCTGTTTGTATTTTTTGACTAGCTGTCGTACAGAATCTATTCAACTTAGGTTTAAATTTTGCGAATTTTCAAATAGTGTCTTATGTTTTTTATCAGATGGCAACGCCATAAACTCAATTTAGTTGAAATTCTCGCTAAATAAGCCTCTTTTGAAGTCCAAACTGATTCTTTGTTACTTTTGATTATTTATAAAATCGATAAGAGTGGCAACGCTGCAAAATTGGTGCTTAAAATCAATTCTAAAAAACATATGCACTTTTATTACTCACTGTATTGAAAATTTTCTGTTTAAAAGCCATTATTATGGCATCTCGATATACCATCTGGAAAATTTGACCCGGATGATTTAAAATCAGATGGCAACGCCATAAACTTAATTTAGCTAAAATTCTCTCTAAATAAGCCTGTTTTGAAGTCCATACTGATTCTTTGTGACTTTTGATTATTTATAAAATCGATAAGGGTGGCAACGCTGTAAAATTGGTACTTAAATTCAACTTTCAGAAATATACATATGCATTTTTATACCTCACTGTACTTTTCTGTTTGAAAACTATTATCAAACAATTTTTACTTAGATTAAGGTGGCACTGCCATATACCATTTGACAAATTTGACTCGGCCTAGCAAAAAAAAAAAAACAATTTTGACGTATTTTAATACAAAATTCCGGCCTTCTCCGTGCATGAAACCTAAAAAAAACTTCTATTAGAAGATATTGTCTCCAGAATGTCTTACGGTCGAAAGAAAGTCTAGTATTGGCATTATGAAGGCGTTAAAAAAAGCAGAATGGCCGGTGAAAATTCGATTTTTGAAAAAAAATCTTCTTCTTTACTGGGGCAGACCGCCTACGCGGTTACTTCCGAGTTTACAACAACGTGCCGGTCGTTCTTCCTTTTTCATTCCCAATCTTGAGGCAGCTTTTGGTACGTCAGTTTACATAGCCGTATTAGCTTGGCGGGGATCCCTCATCCGAGGCTTTTGCGGGTTCCAAACCCAACTCATTTGCCTTTAACTGAAGCAAATTCGAAAATTCCTGTTCTGAGACAAAATCGTTTAAAGATAAACTAATGGAAATTGTCGATATCGATTTAAAATTTGGTAGGTTATTTTTGAAGGTATACCCTATCGAAATGTAAAAAAATATATGTATTTGTTTTGTAAATATCACATTAAGTGTGTATCTTAAATATAATTTCTTGACTTATACTATCGTAGTTTAAAGCAAGAAAATTGAAATATTCATGCTTCAAGGTCAAACATAACGATGGAAAACCAAGACAAGCCCATTGGCTACTCCTAATGAACACTTGTCAAAAGCTATTTATGTGACAGGCACAACACCTTCTCAGTTCCGTTCGACTCAAGAGAGTATGCGATACCACATTAAGTTGGTACAATAGCTTGTGATTTTATCTTCATTTCTTATACTAGTTGCATGTTCGATTCGCTTGCTCTCCAAGATTTGGCGATTCGATTCATGGAATGAACAAACAAGTTATTATTTTTGGCAGAATGGTGCTTGGCTCATTTCATTTCATCATTCTAATTGTAACTTCATTCTATTTTGGCCTGGTACTTTGTTCACAATTAAATTTTGGATTATTTGATTTGACTTACCACATACATTTTAACTATTGTATATTATGTAATTTACGTCTGTATGTATTTGCAAAATTAATTTAATGTATCTTTATATAGTCAAAATGATGTTCAGCACCCTAGAATGGCGAGTAATCATCAGCAATGTGTCACTAAAGTGCTCTACATCAATTAATTAATTAACTAAATTGTTCATTAATTGGCAATAGAGCAAAAGTTCACTGCGCTTGACATTCAATTTAAACGCGCCCACATGTGTGGGATTATATATTAAATATACATGGACTTATATGGAAATGTGTATATGTATATGCGTACATACATATATAAAGGCTATAAAACCAAAACTACAATTTTCATAAAAATACAAACTAGAAGTTATTATTTTTTACATTTTGCTTGAATGACATCTATAAATTATTAATTTAATTTATTTAGTAATAAAATATATAGACTCGAAAAAAATATAATAAAAAAGTAGAGAAAACGTCAGTTTCAGCTATACCGAAGCTCTGATACCCTTCATAGGCGCATTTCTTATAGCGTAACAGGGTGTAAAAAGTTATTTATCTTGATTTTGATCAGTCACTTTGCATGACAGCTATATGTTCTAGTGTTCCGATCTGAACAATTTTTTCGGAGACTGTACCTTTGCCTCAAATAATAATCCATGCCGAATTTCGTGAAGATATCTTTTCAAATAAATGCGATTTCCATACAAGAACTTAATTTTGATCTTTCAGCTTATATGACAGCCATATTTTACAGTGGTCCGATATCGGCGGTACCGACAAATGTACATTTTCTTGAAGACAAAAGCACGTGTTCAAAATTTCAGCACGATATCTCAAATATCAGGGTATAAAAATATACTTATGTATATATAACCATTATGACTATAAAGAATATCAAGTTAACTCGCTTCTCCATCGTCATTACGTAGGTTGCTATATATATTTCTGGTCTAATAATGTAAATAGGCATATTTATCAACGAAAATTGTTTTTTTTTTAATTTTTTTTTTATTTTTATTTTTTTTTTGTCGATTGCTGTTTTGATTCGGGCTCATACGCATAGATCCATGATTCGTCACCTGTGACGATCTTATAAACGTCTTTTGAAGCACCGCGATCGTATTTTTTCAGCATTTCTTTACACCAATCCACACGAGCCTTTTTTTGAGCGATTGTCAAATTGTGCGGCATCCAACGAGAACAAACCTTTTTTACGGCCAGGTGTTCATGCAATATCGAATGTATGCTGGTGGGAGAAATGCATAGGCATGCCTCTATCTGAAGGTATGTTACATGACGGTCTTGCATTATCAGTTCACGTACGGCATCGATGTTTTTGGCACAACGGCTGTTTTTGGACGACCTTCACGGAATTCGTCTTTGAGCGAGCGTCGGCCACGATTGAATTCATTGCACCAGTTTTTCACAGTGCTATAGGATGGTGCTTCATAGCCATACAAAGATTTTAGTTCATCGATGCAGTCTTGTCGTGATAATCCACGTCGAAAGTTGTGAAAAATGATCGCATGAAAATGTTCACGAGTTAATTCCACTTTTGGCCGAGATGAATTTTTTAATTCCCTGTAAATAAAACAATTCACGATTAAATGTCAAAACGTTCTGAGTGATGTTATGCTAAAAAATGTCAAACTTTCCAATGGAAATGTCAGATTGCACCTGGCACTTCTAGTGTTGCCCTAGGCCAGAATATATATAGCAGCCCTCGTATATGTCCGAAAATGTATTTCTATACAATTTTATACGCATTTAGGCAATGTTAGCGTCATCATTGTAATCATTTGTATTCAACTGTCAGCTGTCATATTTCGCGCTTTTAGTTTTATTATGTTTATGGTTTCTGATTTTGGCCCGCAGTCACCATTTTTTGTCGAAGTAATTTGCTTGTTATGCTAATTTCGATTATTTAATATATTCATATAAGCATGTTGCTACAAATAAAGGAGTAAAATAATTATATATGTATACATATATGTATAGGTATTTGTTTTTGTGTAAAACAATAAACTTATGCGTGCTGATAACTTTACGATAAGGCCACTCGTCATGAAATTCTGCGATAAGCAGAATAGTATACTTGGAAGGCTGCTCAGTAGCTGTTTGCTTAAATAATTAAACATATAGATGTATATGTATGTAACTACGTTTGTATGTACTTATATTTAAATTTAATATTATTTCTATTAATCAGCCATGGTTGGCTTATCGTTATCATTAACGAAATTTGGGGAGATGATATGAATGCTTTTATTCGGTTGTTCATTGAATTTCATTTTAAGATATGTACTAATATGAGCAAAACAGAGTAAGACTTCGTTCATAATTTTATAATTCTTAATTTATTCTTCAAAATCTATGCTGTCCCCCACGAAGTAATTCTCCTTGGTTACAATACACTTGTGCCAACGGTTTTTCCAATCCTCGAAACAGTTGTTTCCGCGTCGTAAGCATAGATCCAATACTCATCGCCAGTAATACTACGTTTTATGGTATCCTGGTAGTCGGAAAGCATTGTTTCACAGACGTTAACGCGGCGCAGTTTTTCAAAAAAATTAAGTGATTTTGGAACCAATTCACTTCACTTTTCTTAGGCCCAAATAATCTTTCAAAATAGTTTTTACTGATCTTTTCGATATTTTAACGATGCTTGTAAGATCTCTGACTATTAATCGTCGATTCTCCAGCACCAATTCGCTTATTTTATTGATCATCAGTTGATGTTGGTGGCCGTCCTGTGCCTGGGTTCAACGGGTTCTCGACCCTCTTTCAATAATTTGTATCAATTAAAAACACTTGCTCACTACAAATAATTATCACCGAAGGCCTTTTCCAAAATTATGAACGTTTTGGCACCAGAAATTTGTTTCCAAACAGCAAATTTAATGGAACTTCTTTGTTGAATAATTTCATTCATCGTAAAAATCGCCGAAGGCACTTTATGTGTCGAAAGTTTTCGATTGGGTTTAAGTCCGGGCTGCATGAAGGCCAGTCTAATAGAGTCACCATGTTTTTCTGAAACCATTGCTTTGTACCACGCGCAGTATGTTTCGGGTTGAAAATCGTTTGCTGGTAAATCCACGTTACGGGCATATTGTGATCAGCATATGGTAACATTACGTTGTCCATGATTGACATGTGTTTGAACTGATCCTTATGACATGGCACCCCAAATCATTATACAGCCGCCAACATGTTTTAAAGTGTATTTGAGGTCCAACTCCTTGCATCGACGCTTGCAGACATAAGTTTTTCCACCTGAAGAAACCCTATTTAGCTTGCTTTCATCAGAAAATAAAACTATTTTTCACTCTTTTAGTGTCCAATGGTGGTATTTCTTTGCAAAGCTCTAAGCGGTTTCTTCGATTGCGTTCAGAAAGTTATGGCTTCTACTTTGAAACTCTTCCAAAGAGTCCTGCCTCACGTAAACGTCTTTGTACAAATGGTACATTTGTGTTTTCTCCGAAAACCGCAACTCGAGTTTGATTTGCCGTCTTATGGGAATCTCCTTTTGTCTCGCGAATAATTAACTCGTCCTTCCGAAGAGTCGATTTCCGTCCTCTATTCTTTCTTGGAACTTGTTTTGTCGCTTTATTCTGTTACACTGTCTCCGTAGGATTTCCCATCCCTGTGCATATGCACGATCGCAAGACTTGCGCTCACCCATTTTTTTAAATTATTTAATTACTTAGTTGTAATCTATTTCAAATAAAAAATATAAATGTATAGTTTTCTTCGCCTTGAAAATCGCTGGCTGGATTCCCGTTTAGATCCATAGTTTCTTAGGCAAAGTTGTTTAGTATGATATGTCGAACTCTTTCCGCATATTTCAATCTTTGATATTAGACGATTCTAGTGATGGTTAATTCTAGTGATTTGATCTCAAATTAACGAAGATACGCATTCAAATGATAATATTTATCTATTGAACACTGTTAATTTGCCAATTGGTGGTCTAAACCTTATGGCATTGAAATTGATATCTGTTCTCAAGTGCTTAGCATTCAGAATACTTCACTTTTTGTATTGAAAATTCTGGCAACCAGATGTCTGTCTCCCATTCATAATTTCTGGAATATTTCTGCCGCAAAAGTGTGTGAATGCTATGTTGCCAATGAAATAGCAAACCGGAAATGACGGATTTCTCTTTTTCAAAATGATTTTTTGTGTCACATTTTTTCGCTATACTTAGTATACTCGTATATGTATGTATGTATGTATGTATTTATGCCCCTACATATGGATACATTTAGGGATTATCTGTTGTTCATCCTGCTTAAAATGAAAATATTTGCGATGCGTAGATATTTAGTGTAAGTGAGCACATAGTATGTCATTAAGGAAGAAGACTCACATATGTATATGTATATGTATGGCTTCAACTAGTCATTTGCCAGTTTCGTGCATTTCTGTATGTATGCTTGTCCTATTTACAAATATGTATGCACATAGATACATTAAGTAGTCTCTTACACATATTGTTCATATTTTTCACGCTACTTTGTTTCTGATTTTTTATTTGAGAACTTTCTGCCATTACCATTATAGAAGAGGTCATTCATTCATACTCGCATCCATATCCATGACTTGTGTCACGCTGTGCAAAATACGGCTGCCATGCGTGCGCAGTTAGTATGTGCTATATTATGTATGTTTGTATGTGTTCACCTATGTGTCTGTAAATCGGTGTGATGTGCGAAAAGATAAACTTCAACACTTTGGCTGTGAAAATGCGGTCTATGAACTCATTTGTGTCTTTTCATATGTAACGGACATACATATGTTTGTAAATACTCGTATATATGTATATATGTGCATATCTATGTATGTAATTACATTTAGAAATGCACATAAATATTACATACATACGTGAGGCAAATAGGTTTTTGAGTATGTTTTTTCAAGCATATACATACATATGTATGTATGTATGATTATATGGATATAATTTTCTACCGTTTTGCACAATTTCTATTATTATGCTTTTGTCGGTAATTTCGCATACTGTTTCGGTCTTTTATGCTTCCGTGCATAACCAAATTATGCTATAAATCTTTCTATTATTTATTATACAATACTCGTCCATATGTTTACCTGTCTTTCAAATGCGGTGTTACAATGTAACGGTAAATTTGGGTTTATCGCGTATAATTTATCTATGATTTAAATTA